>NC_043700.1:191117040-191130258 GCF_006229205.1 Suricata suricatta
CCCTGCATGGGTATGGGCTGACCTGGTGAGGTTCAAGCCCCAGGCCAGTGCAGGCTGCCACGCCTGGGCCAGAAGGGGGGCCCCCGTTTCTCTGGAGAACTGGGCTCCACGGTGCAGTGTTTTCTGTAAAGTAGGCTTCTCAGCAGCGCAGAGCCCCATGCGGGGCTTGAATTCATGACCGGGAGGTCAAGACCTGAGCTGGGATCAAGTGTCAGATGCTTAACCAACTGAGCCCCCCAGGAGCCCCTCACAGGGCGGGTCTGCTCCCTCTCACGGCCTAGCCTCCAAGAAGGGGGCCCTGCTGCAGAGGGGAGTCCGCTCGGGGGGACGCACACTCTGAAGCTTCAGCCCCTCAGCCCAAAGCCCCCTCTAGAGGCATCCTTGTGCTGGGCACCACGGCCATCACGACACCCCTATCGCATCGTGACATCACCAGCATCACGGTGTGACACCGTCGTCACCGTGACACTGGCTGCCGCTGTGTGGGGAGCGCTGGCCTGTGCTCCCGAAGGCAGTCACGTGACCTCTCCCAGAGCCCACGTGGCAGGGAGGAGATGGGGGCTCTGCTGGGCCGGTGACGCAGCTGCCAGGGGGTCTCAAGGTCCTGCGTTACCGTCGCGGTGTCCTTGCCCCGTGGGCGGTTCTCGAATACGCCCGGCTCTTTGCCAACCGAGGGCTTCAATCCTCCTCATCCTGCAGGTCCCAGCTCAAATGTCCCCTCCTCCAGCGGGCCCTCCCGGACTGTCCTAGCTAATCAGGCCGCTGCTGACCTTGTCACTACTGACCTCGAGTGGCTTCCAGCTCCAGGACGGTAGGCAGGGGCCTGTCTATTGACTTGGTCCCTCACCCTCCTCCAGCGACACCCCTGAATCGAACTCTGCTCTCATGTCCCCTGCCAAACTGCCCCCAGCTCCCTCTCCACCCCATCCACCTGCCTACCCCACTCCCCCCTGCCTCCCCATCCTCCACCCCTGCTCCACGGACAGACGGATGGACGGACAGACGGATGGACGGATGGCTCATGCTTGGACCCAGGAGGCCCTGAAGTCCTGAGAGGCGGTGCAGCCCCCTCAGACGCACCCCACCCGTGAGCTCTTGCCATCGGGTCCATTGGATTCTCACCAGACTGGTTGGATGACTTTAAACAAAGGAAGTATTCTTAACACAGGGTCCTTCTTTTCCACATTCCGGCTTGGGCTCTTACTGTGTGAGCACAGGGAGGTGTGCATTTAGCCTCAAGGGGGAGGCAGTCAGGAAACCACAAGACTCCTTTGCAAGGAGCCGCTCCTCCCCCCGCCCCCCTGCAGACCGGAGTGCTTGCAGATCCCGGAGGTGTTGAGTCAGGAGGACCCTCCAGTGACTCATGGGCCCCTGGCCAGACAAGGAGCCAGGCGCGGGGCCCAGCCGTTGGTCCAAACCCTGGCCTTGGGGCTGCTATGGAGGCAGATGTGGCTCACACCCACAAGCGGCGGACAGTAAGGATCAGCCTCGGTCACGGAGGGGCCTCATCCAATCTGTTGCAGGGCTTAGAGCAAAACCCGAGGCTTCTCCGCGTGTCAGGCCCCGCCTGGGTCCCCAGGCTGCCCTGGACCCAGCAGCCCACAGAGCCGCGTGAGTCAGCTCCTGCAAACGCGCCCTGCCTGTGTCTGGCCGGCTGCTCATTGCTTTATCTGTGACCGGCGCTCTCTCCGAGGACGTGGCTGATACAGCGTCCTACCCGAGGACCAGAAGGTCCCTGGATGTGCGCTGGGGAGCCGGGGCATGGAAGAGAGGTTAGCAATTCATCTTCCGCTCTGGAACTCAGGGAGGCGGCACAGGGCAGCCGCCCCAGGGCCTCCGCCTGAATCCCGGCTCTGCCCGTGGCGATGATGATGGTGGCCAGGAACCCTGCAGCGGGCCCCGCCCTGGGGCCTCCTCGGCGGTGGCACCGCGCTGTGAACACGCAGTGTGCAAACCTGCCACGTGCTTGGTGCAGAGCCGGGCGGGAGAAGCACTTGTTAAATAAACCAGACCCGCTCGGTTCTCCAGCGTCCTGCTTACTCCAGCCCCGGGCCTCCGGAAGGGGTCCCCGCTCTCCTCCTGGTGGCCGGGCCTCCGCTGACGCCCCTCCCTCCACACACAGCCACCCTGCCTTTTCTAAGTTCTCGGAATCGCTGTGTCTGGCCACGCCGTGGCCCGTTTCCACAAAAGTGTATTCCAGTCCATTCTCGTCCATGCGGCTCTGTGTCCGGTTGGTAAAGTGAGGGTGATATGGAAAAACAAACTGAGTAGGGCCCACACTGCCCCTGCCTGGGGCCTGTTCCCAGGAGGGATTCATGACTGCCTCCGAACAAACTGCTCAAGCCACCAGCACGGGCGGCACAGCAGTGCCATCTGGCAGGCGAGGAGTCCGGCTCAGAGTGGCTAAGGAACTTGCCTGCGGTCATATCACTAGACATTATGGAGACTGAATTCACACCCAGGTCATCCCGGCCCTGGGCGAGCATCCCTACTGGGGTGTAGGGACGGTCGCACAGGATGGTGATATATTTGGCAAGTGCTGGCCAGAGGTGAGGGGAGGAGGGAGTGGCCTCAGGGCACATGAGTCTCCCCCGGGACAGGGAAAGCTCCTTCTGCTAAGACCGGAAGCTCCTGGAAGCAGATCCTCAGAGGGTAACAGCCAAATGCAGGAAGGGCCTGAGGTCCCCCGAGGCATGAGGCCCTTGGGTACTGGAGGCAGCGGCCAGGACCCACCCCCTCGAGGACAGAGAGAGCCCTGGAGGTCAGGAATGATGTTCAGCCAGGATCCAGAGGGGTGACCTTGGAAGTCTGCCCGCTGACCCCTGCCCTGCCCTCTGGCTTCACTCAGCTCATCTGACCGCACCTGCAGAGCTGCGGAGGGTCACTGGCCCCCCTCCATGCATCACCAACATCTATGGGGCACCTGCTACATGCTGTGGCGGCTCGGTGGCACCCGTCATTTCTCTGGGCTACGAATCCTGAGTGTCCCCGACACACTGTGCAGTGTCCATCATTATGGGGGTCCGGTCTCGCCCAGCTCCACTGAGCGACCGCCACCCCCTCCCGACACCCTGGAGTCACGCGAGACACGCCCCTCCCCCCACACCGCACCTTCCGTCCCCGAGTCCTGCTCTCCCGGCCCCCCAAGTAGTGCCCGAGTCACCAGACCACTCGCTCCCCACCTTGGCACGGCCACCAGCCTCACCAGGATGCCAGCATGTCCTGCCTGGATGACCCGATTGTCTCTGGAACAGCCTCCCTGCATCCACACAGCCAATCCCGGCCTCACGGAGCAGCTTGCTGAGGTTTCAAATGACAAACCTCATCACGTAGTTCCCCAACCTAAAGGCCACTGCTCTTCAGACTAAAGTCCGAACTGCTAACTGCGGCCCCGGGCCCCGGAAGGCCTGGCCCCATGCTTCCCTTCACCCTGCTCACTAACAGTCACCGTAGCCTCCTTACAGTTCTCTCTGAAATGGCCCCTGCTTCCTCCTGCCCCAGGGCCTTTGCACACACAGTCTGCTCTCCCCGGAATTCTCTTCCTGTGTGCCTCCCCACCTTACAGACATGCACAGAGGTGCACCCACACCTATGCACACACAACACTTAACTGCATCCGGTTAACTTTTACCCATTTAGAAAGGCTCACAGGCCGGTATTCCTTAAACCCCACATGTTGGTGTATAGTTATAAACACTCCTTTGGGTTATCCGCTGGTTGATTCTGTCCCCCCGCCAGGCTGAGTCTGGGAGGGCAGAGCTCATGGCGGGGCTTGCTCATCCCAAATCCCAGCTCAGTGCCCTGCTCGCACTTGCTGAGTGAGTGAGTCAGCCAAGCCCTCCGGCAGGAAGGGTCGAGAATTTGACGGAGGAGCTGGCCTTCCGGAGACCGGTCCCCCGGAGATGTGCCGCCTCACGGCTGTCCACCCAAGCCCACCCTGTCCTCTCGCCGGGTACACGGCAGGGCCCCGCGACCCCAGCTCGTGGGGTGTCAGCAGAAGTGACGTCTGCCACTCCACGGCCTGGCTTTGGGACCCTCTCATGTGAGGACGCGGGGTCACCGCACAGCCCTCTACAAGGACCAGCAGATCTACGTTAACGGGCAGGGAAAACGTTCACATCAAATTTAAAAGGAAAGAAGCAGACATGGCCCTGCATCCACCGCATGAACCTACTTATCGGAAGCAGGATTCGGCCACCCTGGGCATTCATGCACAAAGGGATTTCCAGAGACATGTCCGCCGCGGAGTTAAGAGGAATCATGAGTCACCGGGGGATTTCCGTGATGTCTGCGCTCGTCTTTGTGTGTTTCTGGAGCTCTACAGGAGAAATTGTTTTCACACCAAAAATAAAGCTCGGGGCCCACAGGGGGCTCGGGAGGATAAGCGCCCGACTTCAGCTGAGACCAGGATCTCACGGTCCGTGGGTTCGAGCCCCACGGGGGACTCCGTGCTGACAGCTCAGAGCCTGGAGCCTGCTTCCGATTCTGTCTCCCTCTCTCTCTCTGGCCCTCCCCTGTTCATGCTCTCTCTCTCTCTCTCTCTTTCTCTCTCAAATAAAATAAACATGAAAAAAATAAAAGATAAAGAAAGCTCTGTCCCCTGACATAAAAACATCTGGGTCCCCTGCATCCCGGGCGGGGACACGGCCCCTCCCACTCCACCTCCGACTCCCTCCCAGCTTGGAGCCCCACCTGCGGAAACATTTCCAGTTTGCCTCCGGCTCGGCTCAGACGAGGGAGAGGATGATTACAGGACGCACCCTCGGGTGTGTTCTCGGAGCCTGGGTGAGGGAACGCAGCGCCCAGTCCCCGGAGCTGTCGGGAGCAAACCTTTATAGGTATTAGCTGCTATTTTTCACCTTTTGTCCCATATTTAACAAACAGCAAAGGGAGGCAGGTGACATTTAAAGTGGGAAAGAGCTAGTCCTAATGGGCTCCTGGCCCCAGGGCTTGGCTGAGCCTGCCGTCCGGAGCTCAGCTCTGTGGTGAGAGAAACCAGCCCACAAGGCTGGGCCCTTTAAGGAACAAAGAGGGGCAGCAAATAGGAACCCTCCAGGCGGGGACAGGACCACACAATTAACAAGGACTCCACTCAGCAGGACCCAAAGAGCGTGTCCCCTGCAGAGAAAGTGGGGAGCCCCAGCTCCCCAGGGCCCCGCCTCTCCAGGGCAGGCACCCCTGCAGTGAGTGTCATCAGGGCCACTGTGTGTGCGCCTGCTCTCTGACAGAGTCGGCGTGTGGCCTGGGGGCCCTGGGTCTCCCGCACCAGCTCCCAGCTGACCGCCTGGCCCTCCGACCCCACGCCTGCCTGACCTTATCCCAACAGGTCACAATTTCCATGGGTCTTCCCTTTGCTGGGGTAACGTCTGCTACGCGGACAGTCTCCCGGGCGAGAGGCTCCCGTGGCCTTCAGCTCTGAGGTCCTTTGCCCGGCACAATGCCCCGGATGGTGGCAGGATTGGTGGGTTCACCGCGCTGCCCGACTGCGGCGTCCGTGGGCTTGCCGGGCCGCACCGCACCCCCTCCCCGGCCTCAGATCCCCAACTCACTGCAGGGACACTTGCTGCCTCCCTGGGGCCCTGACCCTAGGTCCCGGGTCCCAGAGCTCGGAGCTGTCCCCCCTGCTCCAGGACCCACAGCCAAGCCTGGCCAGAAGGGACCTCTCAGTCCCCGGGACAAGCGGGTTGATTCATGGTGGTCTGAGCACCCACCCAGAGGTGGGGATGAGGCATGGCTAGGACTCCGGGGAGAGAGAGAGAGAGAAGGAAGGCGAGAGAGAGACCGGGCGCACCCATTGCTTCTCTGCAGACTCTGAGCCTGGGAGACGGGGGGTCAAAGTCTGTCTATGACGAGGCCAACACACACAGAGGAAGTGCCTGCAGGAAGAACCTGTCCTGGGACACGTCCGAGCCACCCTTGAAGGGACCCATTAGTCCCGCTTTCTGCCAACGTCACTTTGGGTCGGCCTCGTCACTTAGGAAGGGTCGGCACGGATGTGCCTCCTTCCAAGGCTGCAGCCGCTCGGGCGTCCCATCGCCCTCCTTGTCACCACTATCCCCCCGCCGAGTGGTGCCGTCCCCTGGGCCCCGGACAAGGAGCCAGGGACCAGCCGGCAGACAGCAGTGTCTCCATCATAAAGGCTGACCATCAAGGCCAGTTAGTGCATGGAGGTCTGTGCCCCATCGGTGTCACCGAGAGGGCTCCCGTCTTGCCCAGGGCACACCCTGCAGGTCCCCCGGCCTGGAAGACCCTTCCATGTTCTCCCCTCTGCTGGCGAGAGTCTCGTCCCACCTCCGAGGGCCAGCTCAGTGTTTCCTGCGGAGCAGGGGCCGTGTCCCCACTCCCCACCCACTGCTCCCCACCTGGGCCTCTGCCCGCCCCATCTTGGGTGCCCATCCTGTGCAGAACTCCCCCGGCCTTCTCCTGGAAGACCTGCTGAGCCTTTGGGGGTCACGGGGTGCTCCCCGGCTACGTCTGCCTCCCTGCTGCTCCCTGCCAGATGGGCCGTTGGGCGGGTCTGGCACCAGCCGCACATACCCTACGCCTGAGACGCTCCCGGGACCTACCTGTGCCCAGCTCTGGGGCACGGCTGGGGCAGGGCGGCCCTGGGCCTTCAGGAGCCTCCAGACCCCGCGCTCCCAGAAAAACGGACATTACAAGGCCAGGAAACATTCGAGACAGAGCTCGGGAGGTGAAATTCACTGGATGGATGTCAATTACTTTGTAGGACAATCGCGGGGATTAGGTGCCGCACGTCAGCCATGAGGGGCCACGGCTCACAGCAAGCGCTCAGCGAAGACCATCCAAGTACCTACTCTGTGCTGACATCCTGTTGGTCTTTTAAACCTAGACCTGCTCCCACCAGATCAGCTTACTATTCTAGGTGGGTGTGAACGTGGTCAGACGGGCGGCCGTGCATCAGGACAATCTTGTCAGCATCAGTGCTGGGGGCAAAGACCGGCACTGCTGACCCGGCACAGAGAGCAGAGCCCGTCGCAAGGCCGTCCCTGCGGGGCCTGCCCGCACTCTTCAGCCCTTCGGACAACGCGGGGCCCGGGCCCTGAGCCCGCCGCGGGCCTGGCGCTGCCCCCCGCCGCAACACGCAGGGGGCTGAGGGGTGGCCCCGGGGACGGGGGCGTGCAGCTCACCCAGCCAGAGCGAACGTCCCTGCCGGGGACGCCCTCCTACCTCCAGTCGCGTCCGGTCCACATCCCTGGGCAGTTTCACGCGAATTCGGTTTGTGACAATGAGGGCGTCATAGGGGTAGATCTGCCGGGAGAAGGGAGCACGGTTTCACCCCAGGAAGCGGGTGCGAGGGCCGCGACGGGACAGCTGAGCCGGAGGCCCTCGGAGAGATACATACTTGCGTCTGCACCACATTTCATAGGCAAGACAACAAAAGGAACCTGTGACCTGGGCAGGTGCGGCGAGGCGCGGAGCGTCGGCGCGGCAGCGGGCGGCCCCCTTACCTTGTATTCTGTAAGAGAAGGAGCAGAGGCCGCAGGCGGCGGTTCAGAGGTGTGGGAACTCACCCCGA
The DNA here is from genome assembly GCF_006229205.1 of Suricata suricatta. Taxonomy (NCBI): domain Eukaryota; kingdom Metazoa; phylum Chordata; class Mammalia; order Carnivora; family Herpestidae; genus Suricata; species Suricata suricatta. Next base: position 191,124,578 of record NC_043700.1, read on the forward strand.
CGGTGGGAGCGGTCCCCCGGCCTGGGCCCCCCCCTCCCCCCATGGCCTGCACTCGGGGCTGGAGTCCTCCAGGGGGCAGATTCTCCAGAGCGGATCTGGGAGCAGGAGGCTGGAGCCAGACTGGGAGCTGGGCGCGTGCTGTCTGCCCGGCGGGCCGGGCACCCTTAGAAAGCTGCCTGCCTGGGTCTACCCACCTGTGGAGCGGGCCTTCCGGGGCCGACATTCTGGGGGCACTGCAAGGCTGGCAGCCTCACAGGGTCTGAGCCTCAGCCTCTTCCTGTCTGACCTTCCCAACCCCCGATCCTCCTCCTGCTGAGCTCCGTACACTTTTTAAAAAAGGCTTTTCTGCCGGACTAAAGTCATCGTGTCGAGGAATCAGCTTGTGTGGATCGGGGGCCTCTGGGCTACCCGCGTAGACCGGGGCCACCAGCCGGTCTTGGGAGGGAGGCCCCGGCAAGGGCCTGGGTGGCAGGGGCCGGTCTCCGAATTTCCCAGATGCCACACGACATCCTGAGCCGCCATGTCTGAGCCCGGGAGCTTGGGGTCCCATGGAGGGGGCCGGCTCTGACGCCCGACACCCTTTGTCTGCCGTGAACCAGTCCGTGAGGACACGCGCCCCGTCACCTTCGGGGCGATGGGGTGAGCGGCATGGCCCCGCGCACGATGGGCTCCGAGTTAGCAGAGCCCCCGCTCGGGCGCCTGTGATACCAGCACCAGCCTCGAGTTTGAACCCCACGAGGCCACACAGCCAGCAAGGGCGGGACGCAGGAGGTGACCCAAATTCATTCAACTCAGACCCCAGAGGCTTTCTGCTCAGACTTCCTCCCTTATGGCCACGAAATTTAGCCATGGGTATTTGGCTCGGCCTCAGTGGTGGCGCTGGGTGCCTTCTCCAGCACAGACCTCTCTCCCCGCGGGGCCAGAGTGACAAGTCAGGACAGTACCGGCTGTCCTCCGGGGTGTGGAGAAGGGAGGGCCTGAGGTAGGGGCGGGGGCATCTGAGGCAGGAGGGGGAGCACCCCCAGGAGTGAGGGGAGCACCCCCGGTAGCCTGAGAATGTAGGTACAGAGCTCCCCGAGTGGACGCGAACCCCCTGTGCCCCCAACTGCACGATGCTCAGAGCCTTTTGCCAGCTGGCCCTGGAGGGGCCCGAGTCAGAACAGCACTTGCGGAACCGTGTAAGGGACCCCTGCCCCCGCCAGGGACCCTCGGGGGTCCCCGCGTCTTGTACCTCGCGTGCCCCAGCTGGCATCCGGGTCTGTTCCACAAGGGGCCAGATTGGCGTTCTGGAAGAGAAAGAGAGAGGGCGCAGGAGGCAGGTTGCAGGGCCGGCGGGCGTGCCTGGGTGGTGCTGGCCCGGGGGGAGGAGGTGGGCAGCCCGGTGCCATGGCTCCAGAAGTCCTCCTGCCCCTGCCCGGCGCTCCTGCCGCCCTTCCATCCGCAGCCACGCACCTGCTCTCGGGCCCCACACAGCGCGGAGACAAGGCCCCGTGGGCCCCAGCGCTCCTGCGGGCCGGATCTGCACAGCCCCTGGACAGAGCCCTGCCTGTGGCGGTGACCGACGATGGCACTCAGTGGTGACACTCGGGAAATGCCGGCCCCCCTCCCCGGTTCCCGGCATTCACCAGCAAGCTGCCATTTCAGTGCATCACGACCACCCAGGCCCGCCTGAAAAACTCATCCTGCAAACCGCGGAGGAGGGTCCGGGCCGTCAGGTGGGCGCTGAGCCCCCGCGTCCCTGCCCCGGCCTCCTGCGCCCGGTGTGAGCACCTCCCCACGGTCCGACGCAGGCTGGGCGCTCTCTGCCAGCCCTTCCGGAATCGGGCGCAGGGGTTAGCTTTCAAGGGATGCCAGCGTCCGAGGGAAGACGCGGTGTCACCACAGGGGGAGTGCATTCAGCGCTGCTTCCTTCCAGAAGATTCCCCGGGCAACAACTGAGGGGTGGGCATGGTCCAAGTGAGTGTGAGGGCAGAGACCAGCGCAGAGACCCCTTCATTCCCGACAGGGGAAACGGGGGTGCTGGGTCCGGCGAGCACGCGAGTGGGGGCCTGGAGCCTGTCTCTACTGAAATATTTGGTGTTTTGTCCACCGTGAATCAATTTGGATTTTAAAAGGTACATCAGAGGCATCAGAGGCGCCTGGATGGCTCGGGCCGTTGAGTCTCTGACTCTCGATTTCAGCTCGGGTCATGATATCAGTGGTTTGTGGGTTCGAGCCCTGCGTCAGGCTCTGCGCCGACAGCAGTACCTGCTTGGGATTCTCTCCTCTCTGCCGCTCCCCTGCTGGAGCTCCCTCCACAGACAAACACATAACTTCTGCTATCAGTCACTCCTTAAAAACATAGACACTGCACAGACCATTATTTACTTGGGTTGCTGAGCTTTGTGACGAGTGCCTCGCCGGCCACGCCTGGTCTCACCCGGGCCCTGAGCCTGGTGTCTTCACCGCCTCTGCCTTTTACCACCGTCACACAATATTCTCCTTAGGGGGTTTCAAGAGCAATCGCTGAGACACTTTCTCAGGATACGAGACGCAGCCCCGGGGCGCCTGGCTGGCTGGGGGACCTCTTCCCACGGAACACAGCCTGCGTCCACTTGCCTCGGCCCATCTGGCCTGTGACGCGGAAGGAAATGCCTCCCCCTAGTGCCCACTGTCCTGCATCGCAGGCCGCCACCGCCGCCGACCTGGGCAGTTAGAAGAGACCCCTTTCCCAGCAGCCAAAGCGGCTTCCTCGGGTCTGCCGGGCTCAGGACAGAGACGCCCAGGAGAGACGGGGAGGCATCTGCCGCGGGGAGGGGGGGGGGCCCGGATCAGTCCCGTGGTCCTCCAAGCGCCTGAGAGCTTCCAGTCCACCCTGGTTCGAGGGGCCTCGGGTTACTCCTCAGTGGAGGGGTGGCCAGGGGAGCCCCGTGAACGCGGTGCCAACAGGCACATCCCTGGCCAACTTCTACAGTCCTCAACTGAGGCCCTGGAGAATTTAAAAGCAACATATTAACCTCTCTCATTGATGGGAGTTTCCGGCCACCAGCTGCCCTAGAGATAAGGTCTACAATCACTGCTGGGGGCTAGGAGATGGGCATCGTCCTGCTCGTGGTACAGGCGAGGCTCAGAGAGGTGCAGCAAGGAGCCAAGAGCCCACAGCGAGTACACAGAACTGGAGACATTGTAACTCATGTCTTTACTTCTCAAAACCTGACACCGGAAGTGTTAGTAGTAGGACTAGAATAGTGGCCGTTCTTGCTAAAACTCATGCTGGAATGAGCCCCTTGAGCCAGCACCCACCACTGTGGGAGTCTGGAAGTAATAAAGGGTGGGGGGCTTGGCGTGGGACCCATGCCAGGGAGCTTATGTAGACGATGTCACCTGTTTTAACGAGCATCAGTTCTCGCAATGACCTTAAGAGGGAGAGAGAGGGGCGCCCGGGGCTCAGTCAGTTAAGCGTCCGGCTTCAGCTCAGGTCATGATCTCACGGTTCATGGGTTCAAGCCCCACGTCGGGCTCCGTGCTGACAGCTCAGAGCCTGGAGCTGCTTCGGATTCTGTGTCTCCCTCTCTCTGACCCTCCCCTGCTCATGCTCTCTCTCTCTCTCAAAAATAAATGATAAAAAAACATAAAAAATTAAAAACATATATATATTATTTAAAAAGAGCGAAGGGTGCAAAGACCAGGAAGGAGAGCCTCGGGGGCCCGTACGTGGCAGAGCTGACGCGGGCGTGACTGCTGCACAGGGCTTCCCAGTGTTGCGGCTGGGAAACATCAGACCTCTCCGTCAAGGTTTTCCTGGCGCACAGACATTTTTGCGGATGCTTGTTGGACCCGTCAAGCCCTGATTCAGAGGATACAGACGTTCCCCCATGGATCTACTGGGCAGCTTGCTGTTTGTGCTATTCAGTTGCACCGTATGCTTTTCGCACTTTGTCAGTTCAACAGATCCACACGCCTGATTTCAAAGCCACGCTCAGAGTGCCTACTACCGCCCTGTACTATCGATCAAGGTCTCCGGTACCGCCACGTAGCCTGCAGTTAAGTGTGCAGAGGCACCACCTGGGTGGTAACGGGGTCCTCACAGACCAGTGGCCTCTCTTTGCGCCATGACTGCCATCTGACAGCCTCTGCCCTCTAGTCGGGGAGTTCAATCTGCTCATATTTGCCATCGGGCGGCCGGTGGCCGTTCTCCTCACACCAGACCAGGCGGCGCACTGGGATTCACCTGCCGCGTCCACACGGCTGCCTGCAGCGAGTAGCTCTTGCCCTGTTTACTCCACGGAAATGAGCAGCCCCCACAAGTAAGGCTCTGTGGCAGGCTGGTTACCGGCGCATTTTAATGAGCTTTGGGACACAGGGTGGTGGCCCCTTATGACCAGTCCTTCTCAAAGCAAGAGCTAGAAACCTCTGTCTCCCACCGATGAACTTGATTTCCTTCTTTCCATCAGACAAGAACTACACAGCCAGTCCTGTTTGCCTTTTTGCCCTGGCTACTAGGAAGCTCAGTGCTAAGCTTCAATAATTTTTGCTCATAGCATGCTCTTCTGTTTCTTATATAATTCTGGTATCTAATTTCCTTTTTATTTTCTCCTCGGCTCCTTTGTGATCGGTGGTCATGGGCTTTTGGTCTGAGTGCACCTTCACTTCAGGCCACCTAGAATCCTTTCTGGAGGTAGAGACACACCAGAAACACCCTGACAAGTGGCCCGTGAGCAATGCGGGCCACAGACAGTGGTAGGTGACCACATCCGGGTGCTGAGCATGGCTGTCCAGTAAAAGTCTGCTCGTTCGAGGGCTCAATTATCTGGCCTTCCCGCTGAGAAACAGGCATAAAGTTACATCACCTAAAAGTCTTAAGAAGACCGTTTTTAAAAAAAAGAAACAGGAAGAACCTTCACAGGGAAAATGAATCCCAAAGCAAAGTCACCCGCCTCCCACGGAAGCAAGGTGAAACGCTGAAAGTCTTCCCACGATGACGAATTCTTTGTCACTGCCACCCCCACCCCCCACATCTGCAGGAGGCATAGGCTTCCCACCCTCGAGGCAGCGGGAGAAGCTTCCAGAGAGCCCCGCTCTGGATTCTGCTCTCACTGGCTGTAGGAGAGGGAGGGAGGGAGGGAACACCGCCTCCGTGTCGGGGCATCGGGATCAGCTGTTCCCAGCCCCGACGGGGTGGTGTGGGCGCGTGGCACCACAGCCTTCTCTGCAGGTGCCGGGGGCGTCGGTCCAGGTCAGCCCCACATGAACCAAGGAGGGCATCCCCCCAGAGGATGCCGGGCCCTGGCACCAATGACGCGAGACCAGAAACGCAGAGACTTCCTCTCCTAACGAGGGCCGGTCCCAGGACCACTGCTTTCCTGGGCCCCCCTGGGTCACAGGACAGCTGTCCCAGGCATGCGGAGAACATTCCGGACTGGTTTCCCCCTGCCCTCAGGACTCCTACCCCCAAGCCCAAGGATTTAGACCTCCTGGGGCAGCGGGGGGTCCTGGGACGCGCTTCTCCCCTCCCCCACCCGCCCGCGTGCAATCCACTGACGGGCAATCCACTGACGGGCGGAGAACCCTCAGAAGACAATTCAGAGACATGCCGCATGCGTGGGCCCGGCCCCGCCCATTCTAGAAGGGGAGTGCGGTTAGTGGGAGGAGGGAGTTCGCCGGAGTCAGACCATGCGGGGGGGGGGGGGGGGGGGGGGGGC
>NC_043700.1:191130358-191134778 GCF_006229205.1 Suricata suricatta
GGGGGGGGAGGGCGGAGAGTGGGAGGCGGGGCTATGGCCCTGTCCGCCCCCAGGGGTCTGCACTGGGGACTAGGAAGCCATAGCAACAGTGACAAAAATGAGCCCAGACTTTCCGCGGGGACAAGACAGGAGCCAGGCTCTCCGGGCTCACGGTCCATGTTCCGAGTCTGGGGAAACCGGACAAGGAAGTCAAACCAGACCTTAGCTGGTGGGGGAGGGGCAGCCAGAGAAGGCTAAGGACATGCTGTGGGATCTGGTCATTATCACAGGTCCCAGCGGCATCATTAGGGACGGTAGTGGTGACGCTAGTGGTCACAGATGTTAACGACACCGTTAGTGGTGACAGTCAGGGACCAATGACACTCCAGGAAGAGGGTCCTTAACTCATGTTACCCATGAACTAGCTGATCCTGTAAGGTCCTTCATTAGGCTCTGGGTCACAGAAGAAAGACGTGGGTCAGCAGGGGCCTCAGAGGGTCTGAATGCTCCCGGTGGCCCCTGTCTCCCCGGCACCCCGAACTGAGGTCTCCGTGGGAGCCGGGACCGGGCTTGGTTGGGGGGGGGTCCCGGTTCTGGTCTGGCCCTGGTCTGCAGAAGCGTCAGCACAGCCCCCGGCTGGGGCAGCAGGCAAGAGGCGGTGGGCGAGCGGGGTCCCCGGGCCCCTCCTGGCCGTGCGGGCGCTCAGGCTCCCGGCAGGGGATGGTTAGTGCACGGCGCGCCAGGGAGGGGGCGAGTACCTACCCGGTGGTCCAAGCCATTCTTCCCGTGTCCTGGGAGAGGGTCAGATTTGGAATAGGGGAATCCTGAAACACACACAGCACAGCCCTGTCACACACACACACACACACACACACACACACACGCGAGGGCCCGGCCAGGCAGGGGAGTGAGGGCTAGTGACACACAGGAAGGGCCCTGAGGATCGCACCCCACCTCAGTCGTGACCTCTGTCTCCAGGGTGCTGACTGAGGAGAAAGCTGGCGAGGGCATGATGTCCCTGAGTCTGTCTGTGACCCCAGGAACACCCAGGGGCCCAGCCCTGGTCCTGGCGGGCACCTGTGTTCTCTGCCACCCTCGGCCTGGGTACCACCAGTCACTCAGGCCGAGCCGGAGGCAGAGTCAGGACCTCAGCAGGGGGAGGGCTGTGCCCTCCTGTCCCAGTCACAGCCCTGCAGCACGTGTCTGGGCAGAGTTGCGAGGTCTCTGCAATGTCCTTCTGGCTGAGAGGGGCGTGTGGGACGCATCCCAGAGGCGAGGACCAGGGGCAGAGTCCGGCCACCCCCACTCTGGGCGAACACCTTTAGGAACACCTTTAGAGTTCAGGGACCAGGTCTGCTTCACTCAGGGGTCCTGGCTCCTGGCACCAGGCCAGCACCCAGCTGCGCGGGCAAAAACGCACAGGGCTGGGCACCAGGCCGCTCGGCAGGGACAGCAGGGGGCGGAGGGGGGGCGCTCTCTCATGTTCACAGGACTCAGGGCAGAGGACTGAGCCTCCGGAGGTGAGCTGGGGGCCGTGCACGCAGCTGCCCACCCCAGGGCCACTCTGCCTCTGAGCAAAGGAGGCTCATCCCGGTGCCCAGGCTCTGGGCGTCCTCACCACGTGTGGCAGGACGGCGGAGACATTGTGCGTGGGTCCCGTGTGGACACAGGCGAGCCTGTAGGCCATGTCTCGGCTGGGGAACCTGTGCTGGGGACTTGGCTGCTCCCAGGTGGCCTGTGGGAAGGCCCCGGATGTGGGTCAGAAGGGCCTTTGGCCACCTGGAGGGCAGGTGCTCACATTTTTTTTTAGCAAAGGTGCCCTCCTGCCACGTGAGTCTTTACGTGAACTCTGACACACAAAACAGAGGGCAGGGGAGACAGAGTGGGGCGAGGGGCGAGGGGCGAGGGGCCAGCCCCTCAGGGCTGTCCCTGTTCCTCCCGGCCGCTCCCAAGCGTCCTCCAAGTCAATGACTAGCTTCCCGTTCTACAGAAGGCAAATCGAGGCTCAGAGACAGGCGTGGGGGCTGCCTGAGGGCACCCAGCCCCGCAATGCAAGATGGGGTCCCCCCTAATTTACACACAGAGCCTGGCACACTTGGGGGTGTGAGGCTGCGGGGTCGAGGATGGGGGGGGACCCTCCACCGAGACATGGGAGCCCCTTATCAGCCAGAGAGGCTGGCGCAGCTGTTCTCAAAGTGGGGCTCCCGACTGGCGGCATCAGCCTCGCCTGGAACTGGTCAGAAAGGCAGATTCTCAGGCCCCGCCCCTGCCCCACAGCGTCAGAATGGGGGGGGGGCGGGCCTGTGAGCTGTGTTTGCACAAGCCCTCGGGGTGTCCTGACGGACACTAACGTTTGGGGAGCACGTCCCTGCTCAGATGTCACGCGCCGCTCTCTGTGTCTTACCGCCCCTGCTCCGCGGAGGCCACCGTGTTCTCCTTTTTCACGACACCTACCTGAGCGTCCATATCAGACAGCGTGAGACATTTTGCTTCAACCATCAAACAGGGTTTTGGAAACTCAGGAACAGAACAGCCCGTTTACCTCTCCATTCTGAAGTTCCAGGTCTTTCCTCATTTCCTTTCTGCTCAACTTCCGCCCTCAATTCTTTAAAGAACGTCTGCTAGTGAGAAATTCTTAGTTTGCCTTCGAGAATTTCTCCATTTCCCATTCCTTCCCAAAGGATATGCTCCCCGTATGGACTTCACGTTCCCGGCAGCTCTGCCGCCCCCGGGGTTTCTGATGAGAAATGCAGCGCCTCCAGGCCGGCGTTTCCCTGCGGGGCGTCTGCTCTGTCCCCGCCACGCTCAAGATTTTCGACCCTTGTCTTTAGATTTCCCAAGTTCAGTTACGATGGGCTCTGGAGTGAATGACTTCGGACTTCTATTTGGGGCCCAGGCAGGTTCCGGAACCTGAAGGTTTATGTCTTTTGCCACATTTGGTACGTGTTCAGCCACGCTTTGAATGTTCAAACCCCAGCCTCTTGTCTCTTTCTCCGGTGCTACAAATACTGCCCCACAGGGGTCCGGGGCCCCGTTCATTTCTGTCCTGCTGTTTCCTCGCTGACTTTCCTCTGCCGTATGCTGCTACTCGGTTACTGCATCCGTCTGGTGATTTTTAAATTCTGATTTGTTTTTCATTTCTATAATTTCCATTGGACACTTTTTTTTAAGTTTTGGTTGTTTCCAGCGTATCTGCACTTGCTTGGGACCCCCAACATCCAGTTCTTTTTTTAAATATTTATTGATTTGTGTGTGTGAGTGAGAGAGAGAGAAAGCGAGCAAGCAGGAGGGTGTGGAGAGAGGGCAGGGGACAGAGGACCCGAAGCAGGCTCCGTGCCGACAGCGGAGAGCGCAGCACAGGGCTCAGGCTCACAAACCGTGAGACCGTGACGCGAGCCGAGGTCGATGCTCAGCCGACAGAGCCCCCTGGGGGCCCCGACAGCCAGCTCTCGGTGTCATATTTGTTGTTGGTTTCACCCCAACGGTTACCTTCACGGCTCTTGGAGGGGGTGGCCTCTGCCGTCTCCCAGACATCTGGGGCATCGGGTCCGAGGACGCTGGGTCCGGTAAAGCCCCTGCTGAGGCCGCTGCCGCCCTGCTTGGTTTCGGCAGATGGGCCAAGAGCGACGGGCTGCGGTTCGAGGGAATGCTGGCTGTCAGAACAGGTCCCAGTGCTTGCGAGGCCGGCAGGAGCTGCCGGCACCGCCCGTGTTTCCCTGAGGGCTCTGAGCCCCTCCCAGGCCCGGCCTCCAGCCTCCAGGAGCGCCTCACATCTGCTGCCGTGGCCGGGGGAGCACCTGGTGCCACTGTGTGCGGTGGGAGACGCGGGTCCTGCACTTTCCCTCGAGTCCCAGGACCCCCCCAGTCCACCTCCTCTTCTCCGCCGCTGGGAGTTCCGTGATCTGTCTGCTGTTGCTTCGGGGGGGACGGGGGATTGGTGGGGTTTCGGGGGGATGGTGGGGTTTGGGGGGACGGTGGGGTTTCGGGGAGACGGTGGGGTTTTGGGGGGTTGGTGGGGTTTCAGGGGGGACGTTGGGGTTTTGGGGGGATGGTGGGGTTTTGGAGGGTTGGTGGTGTTTCAGGTGGTTGGTGGGGTTTTGGGGGGTTGGTGGGGTTTTGGGGGGACGAGCAGGGGGAGCAGAGGAGGCTCCACCATCTCACCCCCAGGCCGCCACGTGGACGCATCAACCTTGGCCTCTCCGGGGCTGGGACCAGTCGTCCATAGATTTTAGAGGTCCCAGGGCCCCCTGCACAGCCAGGGTTGAGAGCCACCAGTTTAAAAGGTCCCCTCACACAAGCTGAGGCCTAGCGAGAATAAATGACTCCTCCGAGGTCAAGGTCTGCTCACAGAGAGGCTACGGCCAGAACCCAGGACTGCCGGCTTCAGGAACCCGTGACCCCACCTACTCCAGCAGCCGTGCCCCGTGTGGGTTTAGCAGGC
>NC_043700.1:191134878-191171512 GCF_006229205.1 Suricata suricatta
CCCCCGCACTGGCCTGTTTCCCAAAGGGCCATCCTGCTTCTCGCCTCAGGACCTTTGCACATGCTGTGTGTGCTGCTTAGAACACCCCCCTCCCTGGGGACACCTCTCCCTAGCACCTCCCAGGACCCTCTTCCCTAGGACATCCCCCAGGATGCTCCCCCGGAACTCCCATCAAGATACCCTCCCCATAGGACACTCTCCCAAGGACCCCTTCCCCATAGGAGCCCTCCCCTAGGACCACACCCCCCCAGGGCCCCCTCCCAGGACGCTGCCCCCCATCCTGGATAATGGCAACGGCCTCAGATGGTCTTCTGTGCCCCCACTCAGGCCTGGCGAGTCAGGGCTCAGCTGGGAGCCCTCCAGGACCACATCTCCATCTGGACAGTGTTCCTGGGTGACCAAGTGCCCCACAACCCCCCACATCGCAGCCCTCACTGCTACCGCACAGGCCCCCCCTTACCACCCACAGACCGGCCAGGCTTCCTCTAAGCGTCCACTCGGGTCGAGCCCGTACCCCCTCCATCTCGCTCGGATATGGCCCCCTTCCCCCACCACTGTGTTGTAAACTGCCCCCGCCACCTCCTAGCCTCCTTACCTGCACGGCATCGATGTGACTTAGCTTCTAACCCTGCTCCTGTCTCTGAGTCCCCACCCCACGAGCAGGTGCGCTCCCCCGGGCAGGGGCGTCTCCTCTTTGGGCCTCTGCTCCACCCCCACCCCACCCCAGCACCTACAGCGGTGCCGAATACCCAAGGTGCTCGGGAAGGATTTGCGGAAGTTGGGGCGGGTCACGCTGTCCCCCTGGGCCTTGTCTGGCCTGTCGTGAAGGACGCAAGGGCATTGAGGCAGTTCCCCGGTCCTGAGGTCTGTGGGTCCTCCCCCCGGGGCCCGCGGGGCACCCGTAAACCGGATCCTCTCGGGGGATGGGCAGACAGCAAATCAGGGCCTCTCTCTCACTCGTGGACTAGGAAACGTGAGAGCCATTTTTGCCATCCTGAAACCCCAGAGGAGTGACGGGGGGCAGGAGAGAGGCCGTCTCCTACCAAGCCTCAAGCTCGCGGGAAGCAGGAGCAGAGCCCTGTCTCCTGACCCTCCTGCCCAGCGGGCACTGGGAGGGGCCCAGGGAAGCGATCCGGGGGCCCCCCGATGGGCCCCCCATGGTGGCCGGCGGCAGGCACACAAGCACGCCCCATCGAACACGGGACTCCACGGGGGACACACAGAAGGGGACACAAAAGCCAAAGCCACAGGGACCACCATCTGTGCTGCCTCAGTTTCCAAAGCAGAGCTCTTCCGGGGCTTGAGGAAGGGCTTGTTCTTTCAAAGCGCTGGGCTCTTTCTAGGGGTCCCCGAGTCCTCTGGGTGGGGTCTCCAGCCGGCTGGGGCCTTGTCCTCTCTCTGCCAACACACCCCTGACCACCCAGAGGGGGGCCTGGGGGACCTCAAAGGAGAAGCAGGACCTGGGTGGTTAGGGAGGTGGGACCCGGAGCAGGCAGCAGGCCCGTCCACAGGGTCCAGGCTGGGGTAGGGGGCTCATGTCCCCTCATGTTCTTCTGGGGACAGTGAGTCTCATCCTGTAGGGTTCAGGACCCTCTGCTTATAAGAGGCGCTCAATGCCACCCCTGCCCTGTGCACAAGCCAGGTTCGCTGCTGCTGTGTCACACCACACGCAGTCCGGACGGGACGCTCGGTGTAGGGTAAAGGAAATAAAAGCAGCCTCTAATAAAATACGTATTTCAGTGAGACCCCTTCAGAGGGGGTGACGGTGGGAGCGGAGCGCCGCTGCCACTAAGGAGCGGGCCCGCTGCTCTGTCCCTGCCGCTCACGGGTCTCCTTCCCGGCGCTGCATTCCCCTCCGCCTCTCCGCTGCCTGGCACCGTGTCTAACACATGGCAGGTGCTCGATAAATGCTCGGTGGAGGGATGGATGAAGCACTGAACGATGAGCTCAGCCCCAGGGGAGATGTGCTGATGGCGTCATGAGTGGGATGGGCCAGGCCCCGCCCCGCCAGCCCGCGGAGGCCCTGGTGGCGTGGTGGCGCGGCCAGGTGCACGTGCGCGCTCCCGCTGGTGCCCCGCCCCTCTCAGCGCCCTGCGTGCTCCTGGGGGCAGGGCTGCTCGCGTCTTCTCGGCGCCCCCTCGGCGCCCCTCACAGCGTCTGGCACAGAGTGGGTGCTCAATAAATACCCGTTGAATTTAACGCATCTCAATTCAACAAACATTTATTGAGCGCCCACTGTGTTGAGTGTCACACTCCTACCTTCCTTGGGCGCGCTACAGACGGGTGTCCCGGGGATGCAGCCGGGCGTGCCTTGCTGCTGCAAATGCTCTGCCCGAGTACGGTCGGCTCCCAGTGGAACTGGTGTTGGTGACACACGCTGGGAGCTGCTCGGGGAGAGTCCACAGAGCCCCAGGAAAAGAGGGGACTGGCCCTCGGGTTATGGGTGCTGCCCACCCCTCCAAATTTCACAATCGGCCGGCAGCTAGCAAGGCACGCGGATGTCGGCATGGCCAGTAGCCTGGGTCCATGCGCATCAGTAGACAAGGCAACGTCTTCAGGGCAGAAGTGAGGGACGGGTGACAGCACAGCGGGCTTCCGGCTCAGAGGAGCGACATCGGGACACCACAGAAAGTGAAGGAATGACAGAGTCATCAGACTCATCAGAAGCAAGCCAAGGGTAAGGTCTCACACACACACACACACACACACACACACACACACACACAGAGACACACACACACACATACACACAGGCACACACCCGTTGTTTGCACTTTGGAGGCGCCTCCCTCGTTAGATGGTGGATTCTGCGAGGCGCGGGGAGTCCTGCAGGCCGGTGGGTGGAGGGGGCGCTGGCCCGGCCCCACCTGTGGTCCCCGGTGCCCAACGGTGGGGAGGCCACAGTGGGGGTGGGGCTGAAACAAGACCTTGCAGGTGTGTGACTGGCTGATCAAATCAGCGTGCACAGCCTCGGGCCTCGCGGGGTCCTCTACTTCTGGGACACCTGGGGTGCCTGGTGCCTGTGGGTGCAGGTGAGGACGCACAGGCCACGCGGCAGGTTGGCGGCCCCCGGAGTCCCCACTGGCAACCCGTCAGTCTCTGGCCTCGGCTTCTCTCGCCGCAGTGTCCCCCTCCCCCGTGGGCTGTGAGCATAAGTGGGATCCCTGGGTCAGTGGGAGGCGGGGGCTGGGCACTGCCCAGCAAGCGGAGGGCGGAAGGCGGTAAGGGCCACCCTGGTGTCCCCAGGCACTGGCTTCCCAAGAGCTCCTGGGCCTCGCCGGGGCCGCCACGACACGCGGGCATGGGAGGGCATCCGGGACGCCATGAAGCTCATGCACCCCTTTCCAGAACAACTGCCGTTAGGAACCAGGGGACACAAAGCAGCAAAGGCCCGGGCCTGTGTGCGAGTCCTGCACCACCCAGGGCAGCGGGTGTCTGGGAGCAGAGAAGGGCTGGGGGCCGACTGTGGCTGCCTGGCTGGCGAGCTGTGTGGTCACGGGCCCTGGACCTGCACGCCCCCTGCAGGAGGGATGGGCAGCCGGGAGGAGCGGGCCACCGCAGTGCTCGGGTCCCTCTGGGGGACTGTTTTGACGTGGCCTTCCCGTGGTGACATCCAGCCTGTGCACTGGCCCAGAGACCCCCACATTTGGAGGGCTGCACCCCAGGTGGGGCCAGAGGCGCGGTGAGGGGGGGCTCACAGACGTCCACTTACAAAGCTCAGCCACGAAACGGTGCCCGTTTGCTGAGCTTAGCGCCCTGCACCAATGGCAATGCCCAGCCGCCTTCACCCCTGCTCCTCCCCGGGACGCTTTCGCTCGTCAGCCCCGTTATGGTTCACAGTCATGAGGATGAGGATGACGATGAGTCTGTTCGCTGAGCACCTACTATGCGGCAGGCAGAGCGCTGGCTGCGTGCACGTGTCCCCTTCTCTGGTCTCTACCGACCCGGCCAGACAGACAAGTAGAACGGAGGCCCTGTGGTGACAAGCGGCCCAGCCTGCGTCCGCTCTGTCCTCTGCTTCTGCACTAAGCCTCGCACGTGCATCCCCTCTGGGGCTCAGAGACGATGTCCAGGCCTCGGGGTCAATCAGCCTACAGGTAGCTGGGGGTCTCCCTGGAATTCACAGCCTCGAGAACATGCCATGTGGAGCCTTGCGCTGCATCTGAAAACCACTCCTAGTCTAGCCCTCACGACCCCCAGAGCCAGACAGGTGTCACCCAGACCCCCTGCGGACGGGGCGCCCCCACTCCCCGGGCCCCGGCTCAAGCAGCAGCGCCCGGTCATCGACTCCCAGTCTGGACTCTCTGCCTGGACCATGCTCATGTCTGCTCCGGAGGGAAAAGGCCCTCAGCTTCCAGCCTCGCGGCCCGGACGCCTTTTTTGCAAAAGAGCCTGGGAGCCCGATTCGGCTGTCTGGGTCTTGCCAGCTCCGGAATGTTCCGGGAGACATGCCAGCGTGCCCCCCGGCCACACACTAGCTAATGACGTCCGGGGGAACCTCAAACGGAAGAGGGTCCTCACTCCTACCTGGTTTGCTCTTATATATTTTTTAATGAGCAAGGCTTGGATGGGGGGATGGGTTCCCGGGTGTGGGGCCCCTTGACTGCGAGGTCTTTCAAGCCACAGGTACAGCTCTTTGCTCAAATGAACCACTCACGTGAGTAAAAGTTGTCCCCTTGCATTGTCTGGAGAGGGTCTCTATCGGTCCCGCTACTGAGGGACAAAGACTGGCTGTCTAGGTCTGGAGAATTAGTCCGAGTGTCTGCGTCCCCCTTGAGAATCAGCCAGCTCGTTTTCTGCTGAGAGAAAAAACAAGTCACGTGAATTTCGAGGTCACCGGCCACGGCACCGCCCCATTTCACAGATGAGAAAACAGTTCGGGGAGGTCAGGCTTCTCACGGGGCGCACGGGGGCGGGGCTCTCTCCACACACGCCTCCCTCCCCTAACGACAAGCCAGCGGCTCCAGCTGTCCATCCAGGGGAGGGAGACAAAGCCGGGGGCCACGCCCTGCCCGAAGCCTGCTCTCGTCATGGACGTGACCCCACACACCGCCTCGGGCGGTTCTCACGGCACAGGAGCTGCCCCAGAGGCCGCACGGCCCCCCACACGCTCAGTGTTCGCCCTCGGACCCCTTCACAGAAAACCTTCACCAAGCTGACCTCCAGCAGTCACCCCAGGGGCCCCCAGGACACACTTGGACGTATTTTCCTTTGTTTTTGGACATCTGCTCAGTCATAGAGCCGTGGCCAGGTCACAGGGGCGCGTGCTGGGGGCTTTGGCAGGAGACCAGCTAGTCCCATGTGGGAGGAGGCAGCTGGGGGCCACCTTGTAAATCTGGCCCCTGCGGCTCGAGGCCTCGAAGGGCCCGACCGGGAACGGACTGTGAGCGAGGGGGCCTGAGGTTTCCTCAGGAGGACGCCCACGACACCAGGCCCCCTCGGGGCGGGGCCGCTCCGAACCAGCCTGTCCCCGAATTACCTTCCTGTTGTCCTGCTCGAAAATGCCGTCCTCTCTGTCCGGGCGCCTCGCGGCTGGAAGGGAAGGCGGGCCGGTCAGGGTAAGGCGCCGTCCGGTCCGGCCTCCCCGCCACGGCGCTCCCTCGCCACGTTTGCCCAGAAACAGAAGGAGGTCAGGACAAGGGCGCTGCGCGGGTCTTTGCAGGGCACGGGGACAGGACGCGCCGGAGAAGGCCCGCGGGGACACTGCGGGCCTCGGCACTGAGCCTCACACGTGACGATTCTCAGAACCAAGCGCGGTGTGCACAGCAATGACCTCTTACAACCCATTCAACGCCTCCCCCCTTCCACGCAGAGAGATCGCGCCATGTTTTCACACGCGGCCACCACTTGGCATCTTGAATAACGCATCGTCTATGTTCCCAGTTTAACCTAAAGTAACAGGAGGTTTTGGTCACCCAGCGCCTACCGTGCCTGACACAGCCAGGAAGGCACTACTGCTCACCCCTACACAACCTCTTTCACAGATCGGGAGACTGAGGCTCAGAGAGAGGACGCGCCTTGCTCAAGACCACGGATCGGGGTGGCGGAGGCTGACATGTGACCTCAGGGGTCTGTCTCCAGAGCCCTCCCTCTGTTTGCCCCCTCACTTCCTGCCGCTTGCAGGGCACACAACAGTCAGTGAGCTCTGGCCCTGGAGAAGGTCCTCGAAGGGCTGCAAAGGAGGTATGACATTCAGCCCGAGGGGACCTCAGCGGACTCGAGCAAGCCCGAGTCCACACGGCAGCGGTGCGTCCACCAGGAATGCTGTCTGGAGTGAGGAGGAAGGTGCTGTGTTCTCCGCAGGCTGTTTCCCGGCGGGGGTGGGGGCTGTCCCCGGCTGGGCCAACAGCACGTCCAGGCACATCGGATCAAGCAAATCACACAGTTCTCAGGATCCGACTTGGGGCGTCCCGTACTAAGACACGGAGCCCATGCACGGGCGATTAAAGGAGAACCCCAGGGTCCTTGCCCACCCTCCACAGGGGCCGAGGCCGCGGTAAGGACGGGCCGGGGACGGGTTCCTTACCTGCCGCCTGCGGAGGACCTGGACCTTGCAGCCTTTTGGAGCACCCTGCCTCGTGCGCCACCAGGGACAAGACTGACATCAGGCCCGAGAGCTTGGACACTGGGGACTGGGCTATAGGACCTTGATAAGATAAGGTCACAGTTGGAGAGCGTTCTGGACACGCTGACGTCTCGTTACTCCTGACGGCTACCTGTGTCTCCAAATTCTTCCAGGAGAGACCGTGCTTCTCCAGGGTGAAAATAGAACCCTGCTCCTTCCACTCCTGGGGGCCACTTGACAGCCAGCTTGCTCAAGTGAGGAGCGTGGGGACGGGAGCGGCCGGGGCAGGGAGCGAGGTGGACGCACGCCCGCCGTCGGGGCTCGCCGGGTGCCCGGAAAACGGCCGTCTCTGGGCAGCAGAGACCTGAGGGTCTGGCCGTACGCCACCATGACTTGGCAGCCAGCCCCTGAGCATGCTCTGGGGACAATCGGGCTAGTGGCTCCTTGGAGTCCCAGGAGCACAGCCATCACCCAGCCAGAGAAGGCCTCTGGGGCTGGGTCCACAGGTAAAAGCCAACAAGGCACCCTGGGGGCCCCCAAATGCACCGCCACAGTGGGGGTAATTTGCAAGTGCAAAAAAACCCCCAAACAACCAATGGACTCTTTGGGACGTGAAATCCCAGCCCTTGGAGGTCCCACCACAGGGACCAGAGGCCACCCTGGGTTTGGGATGTCCCACAGCTGTGGGTGACAGGTTGGGTCACACGTGTGCTGGCTGTAGAGCGACCTCAGGGTTCAAAAACTGGCCCTGCCACCGACGAGGAAGGTTCCTACCAGGATTTCACAAGTTTCTTTGCCAAGTCTCTGCTAAGTGTGCACAACTGAAACGGACTCACACCAGGGGCTTTCCAAGGCCAAGTGTGCCAGCCGGAGATGCACAGGACAGATCCCAAGATGTGGGGGGTGGGGTGGGGGGGAGGAAAATACAGGGATCCGGAACTTTGTACTGTTTGTAGCCTGCTCCCTTAACAGCCCCGAGCCTCAGTTTCCTGATCTGTAAAATGGGCAGGTGACGCCCCCCCCACCAGAGTTGCAAGGATCCTGAGATAAGGTCTGTTGATGCGGGAACACACTGGAGAGGTCTGAAAATCGGGAATAAGCAAGAGGCCAGCTATGCGGCTGGGGGCAGGCCGTCTCAGGGCGCCGTGAGACAGACAGCCAGGAGATGGGGCTCGTCTGTCCTAACACACCAGGCAGTTCTCTCCGAGCCCGGATGGCTCCGCCACGAGGCGGCCTCCTGGGACAGCCCTGAGGACCCCGGGCGGAGGCATCCCAGGAGAGAGGCAGGTCCCGGCTTTCTTTCTGGACCCACAGCCCACCTGCCTTCCGTTTCCTCTCATCCCAAGACAGGTTCCCCCAAAGCCCCAAAATAAGACTCAAGCTCACCCAGACACACATGAGAAGTGATCGCGTCCTTAAAGCCCTTAAATCACAGCCCAGCAGAGCTGGGACTGACCCAGGAGCGTGCCACTGGGCCCTCCGTGCCACACAGCAGAGAGGTCAGGGGCTGACTCGGGGTCAGGCAGACCTGGTGTGGGCACCAGCCGGGCCACAGAGTGGCAGCCTGAATGCCACCCTCAGAGTGGCCAACGGGAAACGCGCTAGCACTGATGGAGCGTCGGAGCAGAGCAGGGGACATCCCACAGCAGTGACGGGGCACTACCCGCCCTCCTCCTCGGCACCAGCACCCCCCCTCAGGGCCGGCAGGCTGGAGGCTCACTTCTCCCCAAACGGGAATGGGACGCGAGCGCCAGAAGAGTGGATGCTAAGTAAAAGCAACAACAACAACGACAAACTTTTGAGTTGGAAATAGGGAATTAAAATGCAAATGCATTGATTAAAAGCTATGACTTTTAGGGGTGCCTGGCTCAGTCGGTTACGGGGTCTGACTCTTGGTTTCAGCGGAGGTTATGATCTCGCGGTTTCATGAGTTCAAGCCCTGCATCGGGTTCTGGACAGGCGGCGCAAAGCCTGCTTGGGATTCTCTCTCTCCCCCCCTCTCCCTGCCTCTCCCCCACTCATGCTCTCTCTATCTCTCTCAAAATAAATAAACCAAAAAAGAAGCCTATGATTTTTAAAGCGGTTGGATATATTGTCTTAATTAGATGGCCCAGTAACTTAACATCATCACCCAGAGTGTCGCGAGACGGGGAGGGTCAAAGAATGGCTCCCCACTCCCGAGAGATGGCGGGTGGGCACTTTGCTGAGCGGGTGGGGGGTAGGTGTGCACACGCACGCTCACAATATACCCTCATGTCACACATACAACATACCCACACATTCACACAACTCACAACATACCCACATGCTCACAGACACGCATGCTCACACACGCTTACCCATGCATGCTCACACACATGCATGCCCGCTCACACATACACTCGCACGCACACTCACACAAGCATGCATGCTCACTCACACACTCATGCACACTCACACATGCATGCTCCCTCACATGCTCACACACACACACATGCACGCTCATGCACGCACACTTACGCAGGCAGACGCACGCTCATCCATGCATGCTCACACACGCACGTCCATGCATGCTCTCACACATGCACGCACACACGCATGTGCGTGCACACATGCTCATTCATGCATGCCCACATGTGCTCACATGTGCTCACACACATACTTCCGACAGGATGTACTCTACCTGGATGGAGGGAATCTTGTAAAGTCAGGACACCCCGAATACATTCAAATACCTCCTAGCACGACCGTTACTTTCTGAGCGTCACCCAAGGACACCCGGCTCAGGACCGCACACGCCACACACGGGCCCTCCATTCACCGCTCGTCTACATTCACAAAGGGACAGACTTCGCTCATGTTCATCCCTGGAATGTGGCCAAATGCCGGGTGGACGCAGGTGCTCCACAGAGTTCGTTTCATGAAAGACTCGACATGCCCGATGCCCGAAATGATCAGTGGGCTCTGGCCAGCGCTCGGGGCTCCGCGATAGAGGAGTTCCCTCGCTTGTGGATAGGAGGGGCCTTGTTTAAATACAACAACACAAGGGTCATCACTGGCGACAGAAGCAAATCAAATGTCTCCACTGGACGATTCAGTCCGAGAACCTGAGGCGGAGCGCCTGGCCTCGGGTCTGGCTTTCGGATGCCGCCGAGCAACCTCATGATCTGATTCACCGCCTCTTCTGCCTCCGCCCACACCACGTGGGTCAACTACAGGTGTGAGGATGATAAAGAGCCAAGTCTGTGGATCCCACTTGCGGGCCACGGACGGAACACACCCCTTTCCATGCAGGCTTGAGCACGGGCGCCAGGGCCTGAGGACAGCTCCTTCCTTCGACTGGGCCTCAGTCTCCCCACTGGTCTGGACAGTCTCGAAGAGCCCTGGCGTCTAACTAGCCCACCCCTCTCTGACCCCTGGGGGAGAGCTGTGCTCCAAGCGTCCCCGGCTGCTGAGAGGCCATGGTGCAAACGTCACTGCCCTCTGGGAACCCGAGAGCAGAGTCCATTCTCTTCCTTCTTGGGAAGAGGGACAGAACGCATGCACGCAGCCCAGGCCTCTGGCGGTCAAGGGGAAAATAAGCACCTTGTCGTTTGTACAGTCAGAGCACGGACTGATCAGTGAGTCTCAGCAAGCACACTTTTATCGGATCCCACCTCACGGTGACACAGAGCTCAACACGGGATGTGGCTGTTTTCTCCAGGTGCGTCAGGACAGGAACTCTAAATATGAGGACTCCTCTCCCACCTCCCCCTCACGTGCACCGCACTTTACAATTTATGACGCATTTCCACATTCATTGCTCCATCTGGTCTCAGGACCAGCCCGTGAGAAGGGCAGGGCGGAGGGCTCAGTCCTATTTTGCAGATGAGGAAACAGAGGCTCAGGAGGGTGAAGCAACGTGCCCGAATCACCCGGAAATTCCGCCAAGACTCAGAGGGGAGACCGTGAGCCTTCTGCGTCCCGCTCCCCAGCTCCAGCCACCTGCTGTCTGTGCACAGGTCCCAGAAGGACTCAGGTGGAGCGGAGGCGGGCGGCCCCTCGCTTAGAGAGGGGGCCTGGGGCGCTGAGAGGACCCCCTCCCTGCCGGACATCTCCGGCCCTATTTGTGGAGGCTACGGCCTCTTTACCTGAAAACTAGCTGTTCATTCTACCGTCAGAAACTCCCAAAACACAGGAGTAAACGACCAACTCTGGTTTGTTTTATTTTCCAAAACTCAGGCTGGGCGGGGCTGTGGCCCAAAGCCTTTGTCCCTTGCCGCCTTGGCTGAGCCAGTCTAGCCGCTCCACTCAAAGGGAAACAGTTTAGGGGACCCGGGTGGCTCAGTTGGTTGGGCGTCAGACTTCGGCTCAGGTCATGATCTCACGGTTTGTTGGTCTGAGCCCTGCGTTGGGCTCTGTGTTGACACTCAGAGCCTGGAGCCTGTCTTCAGATTCTGTGTCTCCCTCTCTCTGTGTCCCTCCCCCGATCATGCTCTGTCTCTCTGTCTCTGTCTCTCCCTCTCTCTCAGAAATAAATAAACATTTTAAAAAATGAAACAATTTTCATGCCAACACGCGCTCGGTCATGAACTCCACCCCAAGCCCAGGCACCTGCGTGGGCCTCAGCCTCGCACACACAGGCGTCCTGACTCCGAGGCCCGCTGTGCGGTGATTCATGAAGAGGCTCCTGGGAGCCCACCCGTGCCCGCATTTAACATTCCAGATGCCGGGGGTGCCTTCCCCCTTGCGGAGCGGAACACAACACAACAAAAGGAAGCATCCAGAAGCAAGAGGGAGCGACAGGCATGCAGGGAACACAGCAGCAGAGGAAATCCGACTGTACCATGCTGTTTGTAGATAGGGGGTTTCCTATAGATGTTATCTTTTACGCCAGTGTCTGGGAAAGAAGAGAGAGAGGAGAGCAGGTGAGCGAGCAGACAGGTCTCCGCCCCACTGTGTCCGCAGCAGCCCTCAGGCACCACATCCAACGTGGCCAGACGGGATCTGGCGCCCCAGAGGCACTTGACGCCCAGGACCCACGCCGCAGACCGGGCGTCACCCAGGACCCAGTCCGAGGGGCAGGGGAGGGAGGCGGCCGCAGCGGACAGCCGGCCGGACAGCGCCGTCTCTCCAGCACGTTCCCAGGAGGGCAAAGACGTCTCCCCGGTGTTTGGGTGGCTTTGGGAGAAGTTCAAACACACTCGAGCCACAGGATGTGCCAACCGCAGAACTGGGGGCGGGGGGAGGAGAGGCTTGGGAACCGGGGCAAGGCCGTGCAAACAGACGTTCCGCGTGGCAAGGCTGACCCCGCGGCCTGGGTGCCTACCTGGGACGTGGAAGTGGCGAGGCGCCTGCTGGTAGGTGCAGGGGGGAGGCTTGCTGTCTGAGAGCACCGAGAGGCTGGGGGTGCTCCGGCCACTTTCACTGCCTCCAGACGGAAGAGCAAAGACAGGTAGGAGGGAGGAAGGCGGAGGGAAAGGAGAGTATGTCAGATAGAAACCCTTGTTCCCAGGGAGCCCATCTCCCCTGCCTGGTGGAGCCCCCCCAACCCTCTGCACAGGGAAGGGAGGGGCTCCCCGACATTTCCAGGCTGGGCCCCATGGCTTGTTAATCCAACCTCGGGTGGACCCCTTCTGACAGCCCTGTGGCAAAGGAACCGTGGCCTCAAGGACAGAGGGCGTGCCGGTTCCTGGGGGGCTGGCCCAGCCCCGGGCTGACCCCCCTCCTGCTCCCCTTGGGCTGTAGAGCTGGGCGTTCAGTCACAGCTATGCCTGAACCCAGCGAGCTGCAAATTCACCGAAACTAAAGCCTCTCTTTCTGAGTATCCTTGCGTGGAGGATCCACAAATTAACCCTTCAGGATAGGATCACAAAATCTGTCTCGAAAGCCACGGAGTAAAATTTTACCAGCTACAGGAGTACGAGAAAGTTGGTGTTAATCAGCTGCCGTGTTCCTAAGGAAAGACATTTTTGGCAAATAAATTCTCCAATTCTGGCTCCAATTCTTATCCCATCTGGATTTGTAATTTCTGTTTTTTGCCCAAGGTTGGATTATCAAGTCACGGATTTTGGCAGCCACAGTCCCCCGGGGGACCTCCCGCCCTACGGGTAACTTCTTTGAGGAACGGCATGATGGACAGAATGTGATGGGCACTGAACACTTTGGATGGCGAGGTGTACGTCTCATTTGAGAAAGACACTCATAAGGCACAGCTCATTGCCCCTCCCGTTAGTTTTAGGGACCCCCTGCTGCCTTAGATCGCGGCCCAGAGAAAGGAAGGGGCTCTTCTGCCTCGGAAGGAGCCCTGTGCATTGTGACACCAGGACCCCGAGGTGACCGGGAAGTGAAGCAGCTGGAGGGGACTGGCAGGGGGCTGCACGGAGCGGGAACACGGAGGGCCTGGCAGGCCCGGGCTCAGAGCCAGCTGTGACCCGGGGCAGGTGCCCTGGGAACCGGGCAGGGCGTGTGGGCACGCCTGTTCGGGCTGAGACCCAAAATGAGCTGCTGACCATGGCTTCGAGCATCTTCCCACGCCTGGGTGCCAGAGTCCCCGGTCAGCGCTGACGGAATTTCAAGCAGGCGACTGCTCCCTGCGGCAGCGTGAACCCAGCCCTTTCCTGAGCCTCGCCCTTCCAGCCTGCAGCACAGAGCCTTCCAGAGCTCCATTCGATCCGGGCTCCCCCGGCAGCTCCCTGGGGACCAGGGGCCTTCGGGCCATTTCTCAGCTCCCGGGGAAACTATGCACCGTGCACACAAAGGAAGCCGGAGATCTGTAAAACTGTGGCCATGACTGGCTCCATCCCCAAGGGCAGAGCACCACGGCGGAAGCCCGGGCTTTAAAAATCCACTCGCACAAGGTCCAGAGCTGCTGAGGACGGCGCATTTGGGGTGTCATTGCTAAGCCGGCCGGGCCGGGCGGCTCCGAACAGCTCATTTCCTCCTGACTGGTCCACCAGCTCCTGCCCACGTGGCTGCAGATTATCAAACAGGTGAAGGGCTCCTGTGCCCCTCCAGAAATGGTGGCCGGTCATCCCCGCCCACGCCTGCCTTCCAGGGATACACTGGTCGCCAAGCTCCGCCACCTCGTCCCACGCCTCCCAGGCCCCCTTCCCCTCCCCACCCCCACTAGAATCCCTTTTGGAATTCCCCCCGCCCCCCACTAGTCAAGACCCTTCCTGGGTCGGGGCTCCGGCACCGAGCTTCTCCGGAAGACAGTGCGCTGCTGACCCTTCCCTTCTCTGGACTCGCTCAGTCCCTTCGTCATAGTCACGCACTGACATCAACCCCTCCAGGGCTCCTTGCCGTGCTCTGCCCACGTCAGCCCTGCAGGGCTCACACCACCGCCGCAGGTGCAGGAAGGATGGGGCTGGGAGGGCCCCGGGGCCAGGGTCCTGGTGGGACCCAGCTCCCCCTGCTCCCTGGAGGCTCCCGTCATGCCCCGGGGGCCACTTCCCCCGTGGCCTTAGCAGTAAAGGCCCCAAACCACTGATGTCGCAGGGATGTGGGAACCCCAGAGGAGAGCCCGGCTGTGTGGTGACTTTGAAAAGGCACAGAAGCCCTTTCTGACGAGGCTTGTGGCTTCCGAAGGGGCTCAGGGGAGGTCAGAGCCTGAGCTCTATGCAGGGCGGGGGGGTCTTCCTTTTAAAAGTTAAGTAAGTGATTTATTTTGGAGCTGTTTCAGGCAGTGCAGGCGGCTCCTGCATGCTCTGCGGCCGGTCCCCCTGCCGGTCCCCCCGCCGGCCCACGGCCCAAGCGGTATCTCTGAATGCCACGCTTGGTTCGGATTTCATTATTTCCCCAAGTGTCCCCTCCCCGCCCCAGGAGCCCATCCAGGACACCATATGACGTTTGGTCCAAGCGTCCCCCAGGCTCCTGGGGGCTGTGACAGGGTCTCACACTTGCCAGATTGCGAGGACTCCTTAGAGGGGTTCTGGCCAGGCGTCCTGAGCGAGGCCCTCCATCAGGACTTGTCTGAGCCTTTCTCGTGGCCGGGCAGGGATCGCGGGGTCCCGGGAGGAAGACCATGGCGGCGCAGCACCCTCTCCTCACGTCACATCAGGGGCATTTGCCGTCACCGTGATGATGACCTTGACCCCCTTGCCGGGGTCGGGTTTGCGGGCTTCCGGGCCGCACAGCCCCCTCCTGCTCTCCTGCACTGAGCTCTCAGCGGGGAGGTCTCTGTGCTCAGCGCATGCCTGAGGGCTGGGCAGGGCGCTCCCGTCCTCTGTCCTCGAGGGTGGTGTCTCCACATCGGTCACCGGGAGCTCTTCTCCACGGGGCAGACCTGTCCCTTCTCCCTCATTCATCTATTTATGCCAGCGTGGACTCGTGGATTCTTGTCTTACGCTTTGGGTTATAGTCAATACTCTTAATTCATTTCCCTCTCCGGTCTTCCGGCCCCCCCCCCCCCCCCCCCCCCCCCCCCCCCCCCCCCCCCCCCCCCCCCCCCCCCCCCCCCCCCCCCCCCCCCCCCCCCCCGCTCCTGTTGAGTCCTCTCAGGGCAGCCAGGGGCGAGGCCAGCTCCCTTCCATGTGCAAGGGCGTGTTAAGGACACAAAGACGTGTGCTGGTTGTCACGCATGCCATGTGCCACCACGGGCAACCTGAGCCTTGACCATGACCACCCAAGAAGGTGGACAGCCCAAGGCACAGTGAGTGGATAGCAAGAGGGCCCTGACCTGAGGCTCTGCACTGGAAGCCCCTTCCTCCCTCTCCCTTCCACGCCATGTGGGGAGGAGGCTCGCTGGTCAGTCAGTGGTGGCTGCCCAGCGAAGACATTCCAGCAGCAAGTGCCTCCTATTGACTCTCCATACCTGCCTGCTCCTTAACAGGTGAGAGGTCAGCCTTAGACCTCATGCTGTCTCAGGAGACATACTGGGCCTGAAATTCATACTAAAGTGTACATGACTGCCACCAACACCAATACTGTGTGCAAGATCTTGGTGGAGGAGTAGCCCTAGTCATTGAGACAGGGGTGGGTAGGTGTGTCTCGGATGGGGGCCCTGCAAGGAAGGAGGAGGAAAGCAAGGGGCCCTTGTCAGTGTCTGGCTGGGTTGGGGCAGGCGGCTGCAGTGAGGGCGTGCCTCCCCTTGGGGAGCCCTCCAGCCACAGCAGGATTAATAGGGAAATCTCCACCTAGAGGAGCCCAGGATGCTAAGGATGGAATGAGGAGAGGCCAGGAACAGTTTTCCTGGGGACTGTGGGTGGACACAGGGCCGCGACCAGCTGGGGGAAGGGCGGGCCCATGGCACAGCTGGCCACTGGCTTCCCCATAGGCTGGGATGTGCTAGAGCACGGGGCCGAACGAGAGCGACAAGGAGAAGAGCACAGGCTCCCTCAGTGTGGCCTCTGAGGTGGCCCCAGGGCCAGTGGCGGCCATGGCTATGAATGAGAGCCCGACTCGGCTCTGTCCCCAGGATCTTTGGGGTCTCAGGGCCTTGGTCTCTCTGAGGCTTAGTCTGCTCTAGAGTGAATCCTGGAAAGAGACCGGGCACTCCAAAGGTCACAAATGGCCCTGGAAGTCGGGGATGGGGTAGAGCCATGGGGTCAGGGCTCCCCCAGTCTGACCCAGAGAGGGGAGTGGGGAGCTTTGTCTGATCTCTGACAAGGGGAATTGGTGGCCAAAGCAGTCAGGAGGGAACCAGGGCAGACACGGGCCTCAAAGGCCACAGGACCCACACTGGGTGGGTACCTGTGCCCACCCACTCAGCCATCCGACCGCACAGGCACCGAGCCCGTGGCCATAGCGGATGCCCTTGACCTGGCTATGAAATAGTTTCTGGACCACATTTGGGGGGAAAGGGGGTGGAAACCGTGCATGCTGGACATGCAGTAGAGAGAAGGGCCTCACTGCTCTTGCCCAAGGACAACGGGCTGCCTCTCCCTGGCCTTCTCTCACGGGGCTGAGGACGGGGTGCTGCCCCCCTGACCTGCTTGGAGGCCCTGAGGTGCTGCCCTGGGCCTTGCCCTTGGCTGAGGGCCCACCGGGCTCTCTTCACCCTGGCATGGAAAGAACTTGAGGGTGGAGAGTCAGAAAGGAGCAGAGAGGCTAACAGGGTCTGCTCCCAGCCTGGACTGGTCTGCGGGTCACAGCCCTACCAGAGCCCCCCAGGGGAACAGCCCACCCGAAGCAGGCTGAGGCAGGTGGCGGTGGAGGGGGGACGCCGTGTGCCCCGGGGCCTTAAGCAAAGGGAGCATTGACATCTCCTTGGGGACCGGCCATGACCTTTTCTAACAGTCAAATTCACTCTGGTTTGCAGTGAGTGTTCTGTGTGCCTCCTGGTCACAGAAACGCATGTGCCACATGGATGCGTGGAGTAAGGCGGTGCTGACTGCTTCCCCACACACCGGGTGCACCATTTCCGGCTTTCCCGGGCATAAGGTTCACCATTTCTGGCTTTTCTACGCACCGGATGCACTATTTCCGACTTTCCCAGGCACGGGGGTGCACCACTTCTGGCTTTCCCAGGCACGGGATGTACCATTTCCACCTTTCCCACGCACGCGGTGCACTATTTCCGGCTTTCCCACGGACGGGGCGCACCATTTCCGGCTCGCAAGGGGTTCCCCATTTCCGGCTCGCAGGAGATTACCACTTCTGGCTTTCCAGGCTCGGGGTGCGCCGTTTCCGGCTCTGCGGCTGCTCGGGCGTCAGCACGTCCCGCAGAGACGGCGCAGGGCCGCGAGGGCCGGAGGCGGTGGTCAGGGGCGCTCCTCCCGGCGGGATGCCGGGACCCAGGCCGCACGCAGGCGGACGCGCGAGTTCCACGAGCCCCATCCGCCCGTCCCACGGTCACGCGGCAGAACGATCCGGCTGAGCTTGGCTCGCCGCCCGGCCCCTTCGGGTCGGACGTTTTCCACTCGGAGGCTGTGCGCGCCGGGGACCAAATGCGTCTCCTGGGCGTTGGCAGTAACATCCGATCTGCTCCCTCCGACGCCCGAGGGTCTTCGCTCGGGGTCTCGGGCCCCTAGGGCCTCCTAACTGACTTCCGCCCGTGTGGCTTCAGCAACAGACACGCATTTGTCGCGATTCTGGAGGCTACAAGTCCCACACCAGATCGTAGCTGGGTTTGGTGCCGGGTCCCCCCTCCGGGCTTGCGGGCGGCCACCTGTCCCCACAGGGCCCCATGGGCTTTCTTCGGAGCAGGCGCGCACAGAGCGAGGGCTACTTTCCGCGCCGTTTCCTCCTCTCCTCAGGCCCCATCTCATCGGAGCAGGGCCTCGCCTTCGTGACTCGGTGGAACCCTTCTCCAGGGGAGGTCACACCACCGGGCAGGGCTCTGACGTACGACGCAGGGACAGAACTTGGCTCGCGGTGCCCAGGAATCCGACCTGACGGGTGTGATTTGCATACGACCCTGTCCGCGCAGGGGTGTGAACGGCAGGCGGGCGGGCGGGTCTGCACCCCGGGAAGATGCAGGACCTTAGAGCCGAGCCGTGCGCATCCTGCCCTGGCCACCATGAGCCCCGAGGCCGGGGACACGTCACGGCCTCTTATGTCTTTGCTCCAGACTGTGGCCGCGAGCAGCCACTGTGCCCCTCAGAGCTGATGTGGGTCCAGAATGAGACCCGAGGCTGGGCGCTGGGGACGTCCTGGCCGGTCCCTGCGCTCGCCCTCCGCCCTTCCTGCCCACCCGGCTAGTAACCAGCTGCCTGCGGCTCCCTCCCGGGAACATTTACACACCGACAGACAGGGCTGGGCGCACGAGACACACAGCAGGGCGCGGGCTGACACACGGGGCTCGGGGAGGCCATGCGGCAGACACAGGACAGCGAGACACAGACGGGCGGCGGATGCCCTGCGAGCACCCCAGCCCGCGGCACTGCGCACCTTACCTCGGAAGTAGGGGATGTAATGGTGTCTGAACGCGGATGTCGGGCTTGGGTGTTGGGACAGGGACAGGCAGCTACTGGTACCGACACTCACAGTACCAGCTGCGGGCAAGAGAGCGAGTCAGAGTCTCCCCCGGGCTCGCTGGCCGCAAAGCCACCAAATGTTCCGAGGCCCCACTCTGCTAGGAACATTTCGGCTTCCTGTCCCGAAGCAAGCACACCGTTGTGAGGCACCGGGGGGGGGGGGGGGGGGGGGCGGTCACCGACACGCGTCAGCCCGGTCCTTGCCAGGTCCTGCCCAGGAAGCCCTGCTCTCGAGGGGGCGGGTGGCAGCCCCCCAGCGTGGCCGGACGGTCACCACCAGCCCCCAGAGTCCCTGTCACTCCACCTGGGGGCTCTGTGATCAAGGACATGCAGAGACCCGCTGGCTAGACCCCTGGGCGAGTGTGCACGTGACGGTCACCTGGCCTCGCCCGGCTGAGGGGCGCATCTCAGCTCTTGGAGGTTACCGCCGGCCTGGCCCCGGCCACTCGCCCAGGTGACCCAGAGTCTGGTGGCCGGGAATCAGGAGAGGGGCCCTCGGAGAGGGCGCTGGAGGGCGCTGACTGCCCTCCGCCCCTCGCCCGCCTGCTCACCTGCTCACCCAGTCACTCCCCCTCACACACTCACAAAATTACACTCCCCCACTCACTCACACACTCCCCCACTCACCACACGCTCACTCACACAATTACTTACCCACACAGTCATACCCTCACACACACTCATATACTCACCCACTCATCCAACCACTCACACCCACTCACTCACATACCCACACAGTCACTCATTAATTCACTCACATAGTCACTCGTTCATTCACCCACTCATTTATTCATGCATTCACTCGCCTACACTCATTCACTCACACTCACCCATGCACTCACCCACTCATCCACACATTCACACACATACACTCAATCACACACTCATTCACTCACCCACTCATTTATTCATGCATTCACCCGCACACACCCCCGCACACACATACACACTCTCACACGGACTCATCCACTTTGCAGACACCTGCCGAGCAGGAGGGACCATGAACATCATGCTGAGCAGGGGGTCAGTGAGAACTTTGCGGAGAACGGGCTGATTTTCCCACAAAGGCTGTGACTCTGGCGGCTGGAGTCCGAGGGTGTGGGATGGCTCATGCAGTGGCCGGCCGGGAGGAAGCGGCTCGAGGACCCCTCGCAAAGCCAGAGTGGCCGTGGCTCCCTGTGGCTTTGACACCGAGGGCAACGATGGGCTTCAAAGCTGAGGGAGAGCAGCACACAGCCGGGCCCAGGCAGGGCAGGAGGGGCGCCGGGTCGGGGGCACCCCGCACGGGCTGTTCCCCGCGGGGAGGGCCTGCCGGCGGCCTCTCACCAGTTCCCGTGGGGACGGCTGTCTCTGGGGCCACCCACCCAGCTCTGCATGAGGAATGTCAGTAGATACGCTGACCCTGTTTTTTAGTCATTGACGCCGTCCTCACAGCTCGACCCCCCTAGACCCACGTGAGCCCGGACTCCCGGATTTCTGGTCTCCAACGTGCAGGTCCTTAGCCTTCTTGCCACCTGTCACCGAAACACCAGCTAGGGTCTGAGTGCTGGGCGCTGCCTGCGGGCTCCCTGGACGCCTCCTGCTTCTGCAGAGCGCTCCCCACGGCCAAGTTACAGGGACGGCTTCTCCCGTCACCCACCGGGAACCCCACGCCCGGCCCGTCGCTTTACCCGGTGTGTAAAGGCACGGATTGGAAAAAGAGAGAAAACGGTAAGAAAAGGGCTTGGTCTGGGATCGGGGGAGCCGCGGGCGCCAAGTACCTGGGCGGCTGCAGTGCTGGGGTGACCGCGAGGTCGGGGTGTAGCGCCCGAGGCTGACGGACCCGGTGGAGCTCGGGCTGGAGGTCCGGCACTGCTTGTACGAACGGTCATCCTGGTCCCCCTGGGAGGGAAGACTGCTGGTGAGCTCGGGCTGAGGGCCCTGCTCGCCCCTCCGGCCCTCACCCCCCAGGCCCTGGGGACTGACTCAACGTGGCCCCGGGGTGACAGCCTCTGCACCCGCCCGGGCGTGTCTGAAGGGCCAGGCGGGGGCCAGATCTTGTGCTGACACCCGTCTTGGCCCAGCCTGGTCCCTGTGCCCCCGGATCCCAGGGGGCCCTCCTTGTGTCTCGGCTCCCAAACAGGTAGTAGAGGGACCCAGCTCCACCTGTGCTCCCCTCCTGCCCCACCCCTTCCCAGCACGGAGGCTCTTATAACCACCAGGTCTTTGAGAGCCAGGAGGTTGTATATTCTCCGCCCCTCCCCCACCACGGCCCCCAGGCAGACAGTCTCCGCCCCCTCCCCCACCACGGCCCCCAGGCATATGTTCTCAGCCTCCCCTCCCCCACCACGGGCCCCCAGGCATGGGAGGCAGCAAAGCACCCCTCCCAGACCCGAAGGCTCAGTTGAATCGGACCCCCAAGCACTGCCCCACAGCTCTCAGTTCAAGCAGGACGGACAACTGTTTGGAGCCGTCAGAGCGGGCGGCAGGCAGCGTGAGATGAACAGGGCAGCAGGGACAGGGGACGGGCATGCAGGGCCAGAGAGATGACACGGCCGGGCCCGGCAACCTGCTGTGGGGTGGGCGCTACTGCCTCGGCCCTGAGGGCCAGCACGGGACGAGCAGTGAGAAGTGAGTGTGGGTCTGGCGCCCACAGCTCTCTGCCTTCTTGTCCTAAGGCTTGTCCTCCGGCCGGAGCCACTGAGCCGCCGTCCCTACAGCCACTGGCCTCCAGGCTCTGCTCCAGTCACCCCCTGAGCTCCATCCCCGGCCCATGAGGCCCCTCCTGATCCACGGTGAGGGGCCCTCCCGCCCCAGGGATGGCCATGTCCCTGGCCGTCCTCTGCTTGGGCCCCAGGCCGGCTTCCAGCCCTCCGGCGCCCTGTCTCCTCGCCTCACCTGTCCGTGGGGCTCGCTGGCCTCGTGTGGTTGTCGAGACCCGAGAATCCAACGCCCACAGAAGTCAGACTGACAGCCACCCCGTCACTGACTGACGTGGAAAAACAGGGACACAGAGCTGCTCACTATAAATGTCATCTGACAGAAGTGCTTTCGGAAGATTCATCTGCAGGACCTGGCTGCTCCCTTGTCCCACTTGGAGGAGTGTGAATTGGCCCTGGACCAACCCAGGCTCCTGGGGGTTTTCTCTAAAGAGACCCATGGGGCGCCGGGGGCGGGGCTCAGTTGGTTAAATGTCCGACTTCGGCTCAGGTCCATGGGTTCGAGCCCCGCATCGGGCTCTGTGCTGACAGCTCAGAGCCTGGAGCCTGATTCCAATTCTGTGTCTCCCTTGCTCTCTGCCTCTCCCCTGCTCATGCTCTGTCTCTCTCTCTCTCAAAAACTGAATAAACATTAAAAAAATGTAAAAGAAAGCCATGACCCAGACCTCGAGAGAGCCATGTCCCACGTGTCCAGACTGCAGGCCGGCAGGTGCACAGGGAGGCATGCAATGGGACGTGATTATAAAAATAACCAACGCCGAGGACCGGCCCTGACCCCACGGTCAGGAGCCCCGGACGTCCCTCCCGCTGGGGGTGCCGCGAGCGGTTATCTTTATAACCCGGGGGGGGGGGCAGCACCATCAGCAAACGGGGTGGGGGGTCGGGGCCGGGGGCAGGCAGTTACCTCTGTCGGCGTTGGTGAGAGGACCTGTGAGGACTGTGGACACAAGAGAGTGGCCCGTCAGTGCCACCAGGAGGTTACGGGGGGAGAAGAAACAACACAGGACACAGACACAGCCTCACACCCAGACCCTCCTCCAAACGGGGACGGAACCAAAGCTTGTTGGAGAACTATGGTCAAT
Organism: Suricata suricatta; assembly: GCF_006229205.1. Taxonomy (NCBI): domain Eukaryota; kingdom Metazoa; phylum Chordata; class Mammalia; order Carnivora; family Herpestidae; genus Suricata; species Suricata suricatta. The sequence goes on from NC_043700.1 coordinate 191,157,101, forward strand.
GACACCCCAAGAAAGAGCTTCCCCAGGACACTTCATTGAGCCCGCCCTGGGGCGTGCACCCTATGCTCACTGCTCTCTCCTGAGGACATATTTTCCTAATGCAAGACGGTCAGGGTGCAGGGTGGCAACATCCTGTCAGCCCGTCCGCCTCGCTTTTCCCCAGAAAGGAGAGAAAAGGGGCCCGGAGAAAAGGAGGGTGATTCAGGGCTTCGGGCTTCGGGGTTCCCTCCTCCTTAGAACGCAAAGGGGAAAGTGTTTCTCAATCTTCCCATTTCACAGAAGGGGAGACTGAGGCTCAGAGAGGTGAAGCCAGATCTCTCAGCTTCTAGCCTGCTCTTCTTTCCCTGCTGGGTTCCTGCATCGGTGCTGAACTGCCGGACGGCTGCCCTTCCAGAGAGTTCCAGCCCTGAGGCCCGTGACTGCTCGGCGCAGTGCCCTGACCCTTCGGTGGCTTCCCAGTCCCCACCCCATCATGTGCCCACAGAAGGGTCCCCGCGGAGACCAGCACCAAGCAGGCTCCCGGCCAGGGGCAGCAGGGCCTGGAGAGGGGGAGCCCTCAGGGGCCCTGAGATGAGGGAGCGAGGGGACTCTGACACCTCGGGACAATGGCAGATGCCGGCAGGGAGGCCACAGTGACTGGGCTGGTGACCCCGGCCCACGTCCCAGCTCCGCCTCCGTCAGCCGCACAGCCCCGGGTCAGCATCTGCGTCCTGGGACAGTCACCCCCGCGGTGCGGGGCCACGGGCCACCGGTACACAGGAAAGCCGTGTCCCTGCAGAGCGAGCAGGCCTGCCGGGTGGGTGGGGACCATGACACCACTTGGCCACTGCAGCGTCACGGGTCCCTGAACAGGATAGCTGAGCCTGGGCCGCCCTGCGCCTGGCAGGGGAGACCCCGTGTGACCCGGGACGCCCTTCCCACTCACCCAGCGCCCCTGCGGGGTCGCACCCACGTTCACATGCGCTGTGCACCGTTGGAGGGGTGTGGTGTCAGGGACGGCAGCACGGACGCCGTGCTTGCTGACGGTCATGTGACCCCCACGGGACGGAGAGTGACCGCGCGATACACCCACAGGCGCGCGTGGCCCTTCCTAGCCCCGGGCTCCATGCACTCCCGGCGGCCCGAGCCGGTCTGCGTGGGAAACCTCAGCTCCGACCAGGGACGGCTGCTGGGGGGCAGGGAACTTGAACCCCCCCCAGATCTGGCGCCCCATCTTAGAGGCAGCCTGAGGGACAGTGAAGAAACAGCCAGAACGTGGTCTTCGGAGCAGAAAGGATTCCGTCTCGGTTCTGCCGCTCGCCATCTGGGGGACCAGGGCCAAGTCCGCTGACCTCTCTGACCCCCTTCTAGTGCTCTGACTGGAGCGTGGACCAGACGCTGGGTGTCAAAGCCCCTGCATAGCTCGGGGAGGCGACTTCTCCCTGCCCTGCCTCCTAATGGGCTCGCTGCCCGATCCTAGGTCCCAGGTGTCCCCTGCGCAGAAGCCATTGGGAAGGGCGCCTGCTGGCCCAGAGCAAGGGGCACGGCCCATCTTGCCCTCACACCTGCCTCCACCAGCCCATGGGGCACGGCACCCCCGGACCTCAGCAAACAGAAAGGCCCACGGGGGCGGGGGGTGATGTGCAAAGGTCCCGGGTTCTCCTGCCCCAGGGGAGGGCCCATCCGGGCTGCCCGCACATGAAGAATACGCACAGCTGGTGAAACGCCCTGCCCTTCTCTCCCAGGCACCCGCAGCGCCAAGCGAGCCGCCGCCGCCGCCGCAGGACAATCGGCGCAGACTCCGTGTAAAACGGGCCAGAGTCCCCACGGAGGGACGCTGCCCATGGACACCAGGGAATCGGCCGTTTGTGGTCCCAATAGGTGGTCAAACAAACACAAGGAATTCATGAGACACGGGGACAGCGGCCGGGCCAGGGAATGCTCCGGATGGAAAAGGACACGACTGACACTTGGCCCCTTGCCACACGCCAGCACGTTTCCTACGTCCTCTCCCATTTCAGGAGGCTCCTCCAGCCTCACCCCTTCAGCCTCTGCGGGCGGCCTGCGAGGCGCACAGGGCCCCCCGGGGCCCCTCCGTACCTCGCTGTAGCTCTGCCTGCCCGCCCCCGAGGGGCTGATGTAGGGCGAGTAGGAGATCATGTCGGGCCGGTCGATGTTGTAGATGGCCTTGCTTTTCGGGAGGGCGGCCAGGTCCCTGTAGTCGAGAATCTCATCGCCCAGCTTCGCCTGAGGGGGGAGGCCAGCAGAGCGCACAGTCAGACCGCGGCCCCGAGGCCGGCAGGCAGTGTGGCCAGCGGGCCCCGCCCCTGAAGTGGGGTGAGGATGGAGTGAAGGGGCAAAGACACACGGGCGGGGGGTGTCATGGCCATGTGGGCCTCAGCCCCTCAGCCCCCAGGGAAGACCACATGGCCTGAGGAAGGGTCTTCTCTGAGCCTCCACTTCCCTCTCTGCAAAGTGGGACGGGTGCACGGGACAGCTGGGGGTCCGACGCAGCGCCTGTCCTGGCCGCCTGCGGCCCAGACACACACACACACACACACACACACATACACACACGTGCGTGTGCATGCCTTCCTATCCGTGGTGTGTGCACGCAGACGCTCACATGAACACACACAGAGGACGTCCACCAGCTCACTCGTGCGCCCACCACACACTAGCACACACACTTGCACAACTCACACACACTTATAGACACACCATGCACACTCCCTCCTACACAGACCACATGGTCACTTTCTCACACACCACCCACTGCACACTGGCACGTGTGCTCACACCCACAGTCACACCCCCCATGCCCACACACTCGCTCACACACATGCATACACTCACACTCACACACCGGCACACGTACTCATGCCCCCAACTCACACACACAGTCCCGTGCAATAGCACACACTTGCACACATGACACCCTCCCAAACCAGTACACATTCTCTTTCTCTCTCTCTCTCTCTCTCTCTCTCTCTCACACACACACACACACACACACACACACACACACACACACACACACAGCAACTCTGAGCTCTTGGGATACGGCAGCAGAGTGCCTGACACGTGGCGGGCCGGCTCTGCGGCAGGTGCTCACAGACACCGCACTGGCGCTGGGGGCCTCCTGTCCCCTTGCTCCTCTGTGACTCGGCCCAGCTGTCCTGGCACCGCCCCACTGCCCACCCGGAGGCCATCTGGTGGCACAGGGCGGGCTCCGACAGGTACTAGAGCGGGGCAGGACCACACGCCCAGCCCCCCAGCTGTCCCGGCGAGGACAATGATCCTCGTCAGTCCCCATGGTCCTGTTGTAGGTGCCGACGTGCCATCTGCCCTGGAGCCCACACACGCGGTCACCTCCTCCCCACCGTGTTCCCGTCTCGGGATGAAGCGCAGCCTGGCAAAGCGGGCAGTCAGGCTGCCCCCGTCGCTCGGCTCTACCCAGCCCCCAAGAGAAGCCTCCGCTCAACCCCCTGTCGGTCACGGCCGCTCCTCTCCGCTGCGGGGCGGGCGGGCCAGGCCACACCCCTCACACCGTGTCCCTGCAAGCGCCCCCTGGGGGCCTTCCTGCCGCGCTCGCTCCCAAGGAACGTCACCACCAGCAGCTGCTGACACCCAAGCTCCCCCAGGATGGCGCAGGCCTAAGCCCTGTACTATCCGCTCACCAAATGCTCACAGCACGGAGAACCCAGAGCCCGGAGTCACGCAGCCAGGGAGGCGTGGGCGGGGGAGGCCCAGGCTGCGGACTCCAGAGCCGGGCTCCCCACCATCGCCCTCTTCTCTGCCGGGGCCGTGTCTCTGGAGCCCCAGCGACAGCACGCCCTCCGGCCCCGCTGGGGGCGGGGGTGACATGAGCCCTGACATTCCCAGCCTGCTCGGCCTGGGGTGTCTCCTCCCCGGGACCCCGGCGTGCTAGGCTCAGCTTCAGGCTCAGCAGCCCCAGCCGGCCTCCTCTAGGAAGCCCTCCCTGACCACCTGACCCAGGGCTCTCACGCGTCTGGTGGGTGCCCTCCGGGGGAACGCTGCCGTTTGTGACGCAGGTCGAGAGAGCGAATGCCTGAGGCCTCAGATCTCAGACTCTCCCCTTTGGGGCCCTGGGCTGGGTTCCTAAGACGTGGGTTCAAATCCTACAAGTCGTTTGTAGTCAGGATGGGCTGTGATCAGAACGTCTGAGCTGTCCCTCAGGGGCCCCTGTGCATCTGCTTGTCTAGTGGCCTGCCCCTCAGCTCCATGCTGCCCCCTGCAAGGAGCTCCTTATGGCTCCCCAGCCATCCAGAGCCCGGGGCCTGGCACCCACTGCACGCGCTCACTCTCTCTCTCTCTCTCCCAGCCACACCCGCTCCAGGCCCCTTTGCCTGGCTCACCTTCTGGCTCTCCCAGACCCGCCCAGGTCTCCCTCCCTGGGAGCCCATCCCTGCTCCCCTCCACCATCTGGGTTGATGTTTGTGTTTGGCTCCTTGTGAAGGTGCCGATGTTGGTCGGTGCATCTGTCTCCCCTTGTCTGGGCCTGTGGCTCCTGGGGGCCCACGATTCTGATTCATGACCGAGTCCCTCTCCCTGACTCTGTGCCCACACAGCAAGGTCCTTGGGACGTGCTTGAAAACGGAATTGAAATCCATGTGGCGTTTGCCAAAGTCAGGAGGATCTCGTCTTGTAAAATGGGGACACCACCTACGTCTTGTCCGCCCACTAGATCCCGTGAATGTCAAGTGAAAGCTGGCAATGGAGGGAGGGAGCTGGGCAAGGGGCCTGCCCCAGCCTTCCCCGCCGGGGGACCCCACTGCGATCAGAGCGCAGGCCTGTCGGCCACTGTCTCGCCCCCCCCCGGTGCCCGGGTCCACCCCTGACAGCAGGGGCCGCAGAGGTGGCCTGAGGCATCGTTCCTGCCCGCTCCCACCCTGCTCTGCCAGGTTCCTCAGCATCTGTCCGCCCGGGCTCCTCCCCCGCCAAGGCCTCCCGTGGTCGCCGTGACAACAGGCTGCGCTAATTGGCGGAAGGCCACTGGGGCGTCACACACACGTTCACGCGACTTCTCTTCGCCTTCCTCTCTCCCGGACTCCGTCCAGCGTAACAAACAATAACAATATGTGGCCATTCACGACATCCTGGTTACAATAAGCTACCGACAATAGTACGTTAGAATGCAGTAACGCCGATTTTGCGCTGGCTCTGGTTACTGATTCACTGCCCTGGGGAAGAGAGGCTACAGCAAAGTATCCAGCGGGACCTCATCGAGGATAAAACGTACACAGGGAAAAGAGACCTAAGGGGCGCGCTCCAAACATTAACAGCGGCCATGCTGGCTGGCAGGACGGCGGTGGTACTCGGGTCCTCCTTCGTGCCAGCGAGCTCCGGGCAGCGGGTGTCCTTTAGAGCACTCCGAGCCGCCACAGGGATCAGGGCCAGCCCCCCCCCCCCACCCCGAGGTCCGGCCCCGAGCACGGGGTCAGGTGCACAGCGGAGTGACAACAGATGCCAGCAGAGAGGAGAGAGCGAGCAGGCAGAGCCCTGAGATGGGAAGGGCTTTCCTCTCGGGACTCACGCCTCCCTGGTGAGGGAGCTCCAGAATGTGCGCCAGCTGGGAGCGGCCACCTCCCTGACTTGGGGGGGGCAGCCGGGTGCCCTGGCCCGAGGCCTGTCTGCTTCGGTGGAACGCACACCCAGGAAGTGCACTGCGGACGGTTGTGGGGCCGTGCAAGTAGTTGTGACGACAGTGACCGGTGTCTCTGCCCATCACACGGTCACGACAGCACCTGGTCTTTTACAAACACCAGTTTGCTTAAAAGAGTGGTTTGTGTTTGGGGTGCGCGGGGGGCTCAGTCAGCTGAGCGTCCGACTTCGGTTCAGATCATGATCTCACGGTTCGTGGGTTCGAGCCCCGCGTCGGGCCCTGTGCTGACAGCTCAGAGCCTGGAGCAGCTTCAGATTCTGTGTCTCCCTTTCTCTCTGCCCCTCTCTGCTTGCACTCTCTCTTTCTCTCTCTCAAAAAATGAATAAACATTAAAAAAATGTTTTTAAGCCCCAGAGTGGCTGCTCTGCCATTTACTTTTCCTATGTCCTTTCTGAGTCTGAGTGCCCGTTCATCCTGGGGGCTCATGACGGTTACGGTCAGGCAAGGCCTAGAGTGCTTGCTGTGACCACCCGTCAGAATCAGGGTCAGGAATGACTCTGTCCAGCTAGTATGAGGTTCAGGGCTGAAGAGAAGTGTCAGGAAGAGCAAACCCAACCCCCCTCGTGTCACAGACAACAGAAGTCCTTGGGGGGGGGAGGGCGGTGGGAGAGGTGACGTGCCCGTCACCCACTATCCCATGCGGGGCGGGGGGCGGCCCAGATGCCCGGTCTGGGGCCTGCCCCCAGCCCCCATCCTGCACCTTGAGCCGTGGGCTCCTCCCCAGACAATGAAGTTGGTACTTATAGCAGATCAGCAAATATGCCAGTCTCCCCCGGCTGGTCCTGCGCCTGGAGGGAGGGGCTGTTACCAGTGAGCGCTTCGGATCACTGTTACCCTTGTCTGCGCACGTGGGCACATACACCCCTACACACCCACACCCACACCCATGTGTGCACACACATACACCCCTACACCCACACACCCACACACCCATATGCACACACATACCTGTACACACACACACATACACCTCTACAGACACACACACCCATATGCACACACACACCCCTACACACCCACACCCAAATGCACACATACACCTCTACAGACACACACACCCATATGCACACATACACCCCTACACACACACATCCATATGCACACATACACCCCTACACACACCCAAATGCACACATACACCTCTACACACACACCCCCATATGCACACATACACCCCTACACACACACATGCACACAGCCACACCCATATGCGCACACACACACATGCATACACCCGTACACATACACATATGCACACACACACCCATATGCACACATATACTATAAACACACACACACCTGTACACATATATCTATATGCACACATCGTATACACCCATGTACACCCACACCCACACTCGTGTGCACACACCTACACCCACAACACACTCATATGCAGTGCACACATACACCCATGCACACACACCCATATGCACACACATACACTTGTACTCACTAACATATATGCACGTGCACACATACACCCCACACACAACCATATGTGCACACACATGCACCCATGCACATATACCCATGTGCACACACACGTAAACACGTAGACATTTGTACACACACACCCATAAACACGCATACATTTGTACACACATATAGCCATGTGCACACACGTAAACACACATACATTTGCACACACAGCCATGCGCGCACACACACGTAAACACGCATACATTCGTATACACACCCATGTGCATACATAATAAACACACATACATTTGTACACACACATGTGCACACACCTAAACACACATACATCTGTACACACACAGCCATGTGCACACACCCAAACACACATACATTTGTACACACACACCCATGTGCACACACCTAAACACACATACATCTGTACACACACAGCCATGTGCACACACCCAAACACACATACATTTGTACACACACCCATGTGCACACACGTAAACACACATACATTTGCACACACACCCATGCGTGCACGTGCACACACGCATACATTTGCGCACACACACCCATGTGCGCGCGCACACACGCACATACACTGCTTAATGTCAATGGGATCGTGTCACACGTACTATCCTGCACGCGCCTCTCCTAGGACTGCGTCAGGAACGCATCCCGGGCAGCAGGTGCGATGTGCACCGTCACTAGCGGCGCCTGCCCCGTCCTCCATGTGCCCGAGAACTGCTTGCTCGGGCGCTCGAGATGAAGCCGTAGGACGGGGGCGCGGTGTTGATCTGACCCCATCGTGGACAATGGCAGGGGACACATCTTTGGGACCCGTCACTACGGCACCGGAGGGGCTCCTGATGGTCCCCACTGCAGTCTCTGAGCCAACCTCACGAAGTCTGCACCAGCCTGTACCCACGGCAGCGGCGAGGGCCGGTCTCCACACCCCAGTGTCTGCGTCCCCCCCAGCCCCCAAGGGCGCCCCCCGGCAATGGCCCGGGTTGGACCCTCGCACCACGGCGCCTCCCCGCTCTCCGACTCACATAGATCACGCGGCTTGGAGACCCCGAGGTGCTGGACGCAGGTACAGAAATGATGCTCTCTGAGGAGCTTCTGGTTTCCTGGAAAGGAGGAGACAGGAGGAGACTGAAAGCAGAATACGTCGATTCCAGAACCTTCCAGATGCAATTATCACAGGTCACACTCTGACAGAAATGCCAGGAACCAGGTTGTTTTTGTTTGTTTTGTTTTGTTTTTTTGCAGGTTGAAAGAATTTTTAAAATAAGCACGTGGGCTTGAATGAGCGGCTGGAAAGCTCTGAGCAGACAGACCAGAGGTGACGCGCCTCTGGGCCACAGCACGCTCCCGCGCCCCTGGACGGGCTCCCACGATCACCCAGCTTTCATGTGAGGAAATTATCTGCTTTTTGAGGATGAGAACAAGGAATTCTGTGAGCCAAAGGCCATCCCTTTACCCAGAAGTTTGCTGCTCAGAGATGTTTATTTTCCACCTAGGTTATAGGGACAGCAAGGGGGGGGGGTTCTAGCTCATTCTACCTGCCCGGTCCTCTGCTGTTGGACTCTGCGGCCACCACCGCATCTGTGACCTGCTCCCCGAGTGCTCATACCTGTCCTTCCCGCCTCCCCGGCCACATCTCCTGCTTCCCCAGAGGCGACAGCTTCCCCGCCCAGATCCCTCCTCTGTTCCCCGCGCCAGGCTGCCCGACCCCACATGGACACCCTTGTTCCCCAGCTCCCACGAGTTCATTATACCTGCGTCCATCCCCCCTGCTGGTCCAGCCTCCGCCCCCACCTGGCCTCCCCCTGCCTCCTCACAGCTCACCCACTGACAGTGCCGGCTGGCTGCCTCCTACGTCATTTTCATCCCTCTCCATCCCACGCCTGCTGCAGTGGCCCCGGGAGGGACCACGTCACAGGCTGAATTCTATCTCCTGAGACTCGTGCGTTCAAGCCCTAAGCCCCGGCACCCCAGAATGCGACCATGTCTGGAGACAGGGCGTTTAAAGACGTAACTGAGGTAAAAGGAGGTCACTAGGGTGGGCCTGGTTTCCTTTTAAGAGGAGGAGATCCGGACACGACACACACAGGAGACGACCACGGGAGGACACAGGGAGATGCTGAGGCGGAGGCCTCAGAGAGAACCGGCCGGCCCGCATCCCGGGCCAGGGCGCCAGCCTCCAGGACCAGGAGGTAGGGAGTCCTGCTGGCTGAGTGCCCAGCCCGCACCACTGTACGCGGCGGCCCCAGGACGCTGGCACGGGGCGCGGAGCCCTGGCCTCCCGGCGGGAGGACGCCCAGCCCCTCCTACACTGTCGGCAGACGGCAGCAAGGACAGGACAACACCAGGAGCAGATGTGAGGCCACCACGGCGGTGGCGGGGACAAACCTGTGAGGCACAGGGGGCGGTGCCCAGGGAACCCTGATTGGAAGCCTGGTTCTGCATCTGGGGAGGAAAGAGAAGAGGGAGAGAGTGTGATGCCAGGCTCGCCTCTTCAGTGACCCAGCCACTCGCCCGCTCGGCAGCGCCGGTCGGTCCCCTCCATGCAACTGGGTACGGCTTCCTCCAGGACAGGGCGTGGGGCTGCCCCTCACCCCCTGCCCCCGGTCCTGCCCTGTCTCCCAGGGCCCCCTGGAGCTCTTCTCCAGCTACCTGGCAGGCCTGGGGCCACCCGCCACCAGGCTCTAGAATGTTCCTTCAGTGCCCTGTGACCCACCTCCCCCACCACCTGCCAAGGCCCAGCTCCACCTAGGCCCCGCCCCTCCCTGCCAGAGCCCACCCTCCCACCAGATGTCAGGGGGCAGGCAGCGACTCAGGGGCAGGATTAGCAGGTGCTCGGGGCTGGTTGTGTTGAGTGACACACAACCCAGTGACCAAGGGTGCGCTGGGGACAGGCAGTGAGGGCCACGGCCTTCCAGAAGGCTTTCCTCAGCACCCTCAGCAGACACCCAGGAGCCTCCCTTGTCCTGGGGAGCGGCCATGCCCTCGGGGCATGCGGTCACAGTGGACGCCTGGCCCTGTCTCCTGGCCGGTCCCTGTAGGGACCCCAGTGCTGGCCCCTCTTGCTGGAGAGCAAGCGGGAGGCAGGGACCCGCTGGTCCTACGGGTCCTGGAGCCTGGCAGAGGGGCACTTGTTAGATGACTGGGCTCCTGGTCAGTGAATGGTGACTTCCTCCCGCCTGGGTCACCAGGCAGGTGTGTTCCCCCCCGCTCCCCCCGCCGGGGGACCGCTTCCAGAGAGGCTCAGCGATGCCCACGCCACCTCGGCTGCGTTTCCATGGGGCTGACCCGCCACGCTGACCCAGCGCTGACCGGGGCTGCTGTTCCCTGCTCCCGGACCGGCTGGCACAAAGCGAACGAGGGACACGGGAAATGTCCCTTCCTGTTCCCCGGGCGCTCCCTGCCCGGCCCCACCCGGGTCTCTTCTCATTTCTCAGGCGAGACAGAAGAGGCTCTGAGGGACCAGATTGAGGGAGGGTGAAGGGAGGGACAAGCAGGGTGTGACCGGGGCCTGGATTCCATCCAGGGCGTCCAGGGACACAGAGGGATGGCCCCGAGCCACGCCCGCCCCGGGGCATGGCACCAAGGGGACAGCCGTTCCCATGGACGGCTGAGGCACCCGGTGTTCCCAAGGCATCTCCGGACACACAGCCCCGGAGCCGGTCCGGTTCTGTTCCTGCCCCCATCCACTCTTCAGAGGGCCTCCCCTCCTGGGCCAGCGGCCACGGTCACCACGGGCTGACCTCTGGGTGGACAGCTGGGCTCCCCGCCGGCCCCGAGGCCAGGCGCAGGGCTGGCCCGGGTCCCCTTTCCAACCCGGTCACTCTCAGGAGACCTCTCGGCACGTGGGGTCCCTCCGGAGGGTCCCTGTGGTAGGCCTCTGGGTTGGAATTTGGGGGTGAGTCCCATAGACAGGACCCCGCGGTCACTTCAGGGTTGGGGACGCTGGCTCTGAGGGCAGGGATGTGCCCGTCATGGCAGATTATGGAGGGAATCGTGGGTCGTATGGTGTGAGACGCTGGTGGACAGCGGGGTGTGCCTGTCACCTACTGTGCCCCTGACCATGAACGTGATAGTCCAGGCAGAGTAACACCCGAGAGGCTGCCCATGTGTGGCCGTAGGGCCTCTCCCGTGGTGAGGAAGGGGCCTGAGTCGGGAGGTGGGCTCCCCAGGGTCTCAGGGTCCTTGTGAGGGAGGCAGGGGTTGGGGCCCCATGGTGACGGAGGCGGGGTCTGAGCAACATGGGGCCGGAGCGACCCAGAGCCTTCAGACATGGCCACGGACGAGGAGAGGTCCTCCCTGGAGCCTCCGGGGGTGGGGGGCACTGCCCTGCTGGCCCGTCCTCAGCCTCGGACCTGGAGTGCGGGGGCACATCCGTGCTTCTTCACGTCACTATATTTGTGATAATTAGTGACAGCAGCCACAGCAAACTACAGTCACCACGGCTCTGTGTCCCAGGCTGGGAGGACCACCATCCTGTGGGTCTGTCCGCCTTCCTCACTGTCACACAGCAGGACGGCCACCATTCCGCGCACACTGAGTGCAAGTGGTCTGGGCCCCCAGCAGTGGGTGGGGGACCCCAGGGCGCGGCAGCCTCGGTCCCCAAGACTGAGGGGCAGTGGGGAGGCCGGGTGGGTGGCTCTCGGTCCAAATCCCAGTGTCCTCCAGTTGGGGCTACAGTTTGGGCATCCAGCCCTAATGGTGACAGGTGCCGTCTGTGTACCCAGGCAGCAGCGGGCCGGGCCGCTAGAGCCCTGGGTCCCCTCCCAGGCTGTTGGACTTCCCTACCCCTTGCTCCCCTCTGCACAGTCATCGGTCCCTCGGCCTCCGGATCTGAGCAGATGCTCGGGATGACAGAGGAGCAGACGCGGGCAGGGGCCCAAGCCAGGGTCCAGGGCCACAGACCTGCCCTCCCCAAGGGGACAAGACCCTGCTCTGCCCCCTGTACCCCACGGCCCGGCCCCTCCCCCTCTCCACCCCCCAGGCCCGAGGCTGGGGCAACGGCCACATGGAGGTCTGTGCCCACCAGTGCTTAAGGCAGGGGGTCTCCAGGCCCAGGGGCCTACTCTCTGTGGGCATCAAGCATCCTCTGAGCAAAACAACTGGCACCACTTTGAAAGCGGGAGAAACAAGATGGCAGACGGAGGGAGGCGCCCGGCCCGGAAGAGGAGGGCTCGGAGGTGGAGAACTTCCGGTCCGGCCTGGCGCCCATGGAAAGGGGCCCAGCAACCACATGAGGCTGTCACGGGTTAGGGTTCAGCCTCTCCTCCACGGAGCCCTCCTGCCCCGGCCCACAGGCCCCCACCCTCCTGTCCCGGTGACAGACTGGGTGTCCCCGTGTGCCCACCCATTGCCCCTCCGTCCCGAGCACGCTGGGGCAGGACTCGGTCACCTCAGTGCCCCGGACCAAGAACAGGACTGGTCACAACCAGACGCTTGGTAAAATTCTGCTGAAGGAACAGCAAACGAAAGAGGCAGCAGGGGGGCGAGTGCACGAGAAGGAGGCCTTCCACCCGCTGGACCCAGTTTCTAATGAAACCGGGAGCACCCCCTCTGCTGGGTTCCTTCAGAACAGGCTTGGCAAGTGAGAGCCGGCCTGGGTGGAGCGGGCCCACCCCCACGGGGCCCCTAGGACCAGCGTCTGCACCGCCTACCAACATCCCCGTGAACCTCAGCAGCCTGAGCCCATGGGGTCTCTGTCCAGCCCAACAGAAACTCCAAAAACCTAGTTCCACAGATGGGACCAGCTGGGGCCTGGCCAGTAGGGCCGCGCACCTGCTGCAGAGCTAAGGGGGAGGGACTCTGCCCGCCTGCCTGCAGCCCTCCCCACCCCTCCTGCCAGGGCTGCCCCGGCTCAGCCTGCAGGCTTAGCTCCCACCCATGTCTCCAGAGGCCCTCCCACCGGCCCGCCACCCTCTGATGCATCAGCGCTCATTTAGGCACCAATTTCCGTCTCTCCCTAGAACTCGGTTCCCAAGAGGACAAGGTCCATGCCCACCTCCTTCCTCACTGCTGGGCCTCTGCGTGGTGAGGAATTTGGCCCTGCCCAGAGAGAGGTCTGGCTGGCACCCTCAACCCTGGGGGATGGTCTGCGTCCACTTGATAAGACTGTCTGCTCAGGGAGGGAGGGGTTACCCACACCCCACAGATTTCGGGTGCAGCCGGCACCAGAGACAAACCGTGTGATCTGGGGGGAAATTAACCATGTGGCCGTCGGTCAGTCAGTGGAGTCCCGGTAAGGCCTCTGGACACACAGCGTCAGTGTGTGCGGTCACGCACGGGCTGGGGTGCCCTGTCCTGTCTCCACAGGAGAAAAGCAGCTCTGGGTCTGGACCCTCCCAACCTGCCCAGGGCGCCTCTTTCTTGGGCTGATTTCTCAAGCAATAAACAGTAACCGTGACTAGGAGAATTTTCAATGCGTCTGTGAGTCCCTCCAACGAGTGACTGACACTGAGGGCAGTTTGGGGCCCCTTCGACTCGCAGTTGGTGTCACAAGTGTAGAGAGTCTGGGGACTGTTTGGAGGCCTGCTTGGGCGTCCCCAAGCTTTTGCAGCCCTTGTGGGCCCGTGAGGAGGTCAGCAGGCGGGGGCGGGGGGGCCCGGAGAGGCCGTGCCCCACGTCACACCGTCCTCAGTGGATCCCCGGCACACCTCAGCACCCGGGGGCTGCCACCTGGCCTGGGGGCTGGTGCGACGGCCAGTGAGCCCACAGAGCGGGTGACGTGCACGGGCGCCGAGGGACGCCCCGGGGCAGGGGCAGATTCCACCAACCTTGTTTCTGTCTTCAGTTCTGGCTGCCTGCCGGCACGCCGGGTGCCATATGGAGGAACCTGGGGACAGAGTCCGAGAGGAGGCGCTCAGTGTCCCTTCCTGCGGCGCGGGGGCCGTGCGGAAGGTCAGAAGCGAGGAGCTGGTGGTCCACTCGCGCCCACTCGCTCACTGCCCGTCCTCTGTGCCGGCCTGGGTGCTGGGCCTGGGGCGAGCAGGCCACCGCCCCGCCCCCGGGGCTCCCAGCCCAGCCCGACGGAGGTGTGCAGCTGTGAGCTGACTGCCCCCCCGCCCCGCTGGGGCTGAAACCCAGGAAACCCCCAGGAGCCTTCTCAGAAGAGGGGTGTCATGTGGCTTCCAGTCCAGAGGCGGGGGCAGGGGACAGGTTGCCCGTGTGTGTTTGGGGGAGGCAGGCAGTGGCCAGGCCCAAGATGGACACGGCTGGGCTGGGGCTGGGGGCTGCGTGGGAGCCGGGTCTCAGGAATGAGGAAGGTGGGGTGGGAGCTCTCGGCTGGGAAGTGGGGG
>NC_043700.1:191171612-191199573 GCF_006229205.1 Suricata suricatta
GACAGGCAGGGCTGGTGGCTGGGGGGCAGGCAGGTGGGTGACAGGCAGGGCTGGGGGCTGGGGGGCAGGCGGGTGGGTGACAGGCAGGGCTGGGGGCTGGGGGGCAGGCGAGGGGTGAAGAGCAGGGCTGGGGGGAGAAGGGTAGTGAACAGCAGGGCTGGCGGTTGGGGGGCAGGCGGGTGGGTGACAGGCAGGGCTGGGATGGGGGGTGAAGAGCAGGGCAGGGAGCAGGGGGCGGGGGAGAGCAGGTGGGGGCAGCGGCCAGGCCTGAGGCCCCAGCTCTGGGCCCGACCGTCTTTAGCATCCTTCCCCAGGTAACACGCGCCCTGTGTGCCGCCCTTCTCCAATCCACACCCGGGCTCTGCAGGTGACAGGCTTGTCCCATCTGCCAACCGGCCCACAGCCATCCTCCCTCAGGCCCCGGGGGGACTTCGCTGGGAGAAGCTGGAGGCCTAACAGTGGGCAGGGCTCGGGGGCTGCGGCTCACAGGCCCGTGAGCGTCCCAGACTCCCTGTGCAGGGGGCCCTCCCTGCGCCCCCATCTTCCAGGGCCCAGAGCACCCGCTGACCCCCTACTCCCTTTCCCGGAGCCTCTGAGTCTGGGTTTATGGCCCGGCCAGGGAGGGCCATGCCTGTCCCACACCAGAAACTGGGTGCACAGGGCCCGGGTGTCACAGGGACTTACAGGTGTGTGGGAGGGAGAGCGCTACATCCTATTCCTGCTTGCGGAGCCTTCCAGGTCACATGACCTAACACCTGGGGGTGGAGCTTATCACTGCCCCTCCCTGGAAAACATGTGCATCAGCCTGGAGCTCCTCGGGAGATGGTGATTTAATTGTGTGGGTGTGCGTGTGCACACGTGTGTGTGAGAAACACTCACTTTTGACAACTGTTTATGACTACAAAAGTCATAGATGAATAATTGATGGACCTTATTAAAAATTAATAAGGTGCCTGGGTGGCTGAGTGGGTTAAGCTTCCGACTTCGGCTCAGGTCATGATCTCACGGTTCGTGGGTTCGAGCCCTGCGTCAGGCTCTGTGCTGACAGCTTGGAGCCTGGAGCTGCTTCAGATTCTGTGTCCACTCTCTCTCTGACCCTCCCCTGCTCACTCTCTTTCAAAAATAAATAAACATTTAAAAAAATCTAAAAAGAATTAAAGAACCCCAAGATAGTATAGTAAGAGAATGAAAACCGTCTACAATCCCTGAGCCCCTTCTGGCGGTGGGGGGGGGGCTCAGGCACACACGTGCATTTTTCGTAGAATGTGGATAATGTTGAATGAACCTATTTCTGTCTTATAATCTCTGCTCTCAAAGGCCTTGCACGGTTCCCTCTACACTTAGACGTCAGAAGCGAGACCCTTAAGCGCCGTGTAGCATCCACCCCGCGGAAAGAGGATTGATCTGTCCCTTGTGTCAGGATGTGGGGCTTTATCTCTAAGTCCCATTGGGGGCGGGGTGGGTCCGGGACACCCAAGTCCTCGCACGTCCCTCACTTGAGGACTCCGAGAAATGGTGTCTCGGCTCGAAGGGTGTGGGCATTCTTAAGGCTCCTGGTGGTCCTGCCAGCCCCCCAGTTCCTGCCACCCCAGCCAGGGGAGACCCCATTTCCCAACTGCTCACAACTCAGAGGTGCCCTTCTGTTTAGTCCCTGTCAACTGAAGGGGGGGACACAGCATCTCATTGTCATTTCCCTCCAGTCTCCCTGATGATTCCCGAGAGCCAACAGGTTTTATTGGAAAGGTGCTCCCTGTGGTAGGCGTGCTGGTGGCAGTGGGGAGGGTGGCCTGCCTCAGCGCCCCGACCGCTGTGGGCTCACCGGGACCCCTGCCCCTCCCAGCTTCGGCTACAAAGGAGTCACCCATGAACGCCTTCATGGCGCCCCAACCCCCAGGTGGCCAGGGCGGGGCCGCACCCCAAGGATGCCCAGCCACCGGACTCCGGAGCTCACGCTGCACCACTGGAACCCTGAGCTGGGTTTTGCCCCCTTGTCGCACCCACTGGGGAATCGGAACCTGGGAGAGGGACAGGACTGGCTTCCAGGTCCCACAGGAAGTCACGGCAGGCCCGCTTTAGAACGGGGTGCCGGCCTCGGCCCAGAGCCGTGAAGAGCATCTTTATTCGCTGACGCTGGGTCCCCCTTGATGGCGAGCTCGCGTCCCTGCGCTTGGCGTCAGCAAGGCCTGAAAGCACTATTCACGCCGTCCCAGCAGCACGGGGTGGGGAGGGACGGTGCAAAGGACTCCTTTCACGGACCCTCAGGCAGAGACTTGAGGAACAAGAGGGGACGCCGGGGACGAGGCCATCCTCGCTGACCTCAGCCCACGAGCTCCGGCGCAGAAAGGCAGGCCTGTCTGAGCCGCCGCGGGAGGTCCCGGGGCAGCCGGTGCGCGGCTCTGCCGTCCGCCCAGCCCTGCTCAGCTCGCCTCCGGGGACACGGGGGACAGAGAGCATTGAGAAGAACAGTGGCCACAGAGAAGGGGCCCATCCTCTGGGGGAAGGTCTGAGCAGCCCTGGCCTCCCCCTCCTCCAGGCCATCACCAGGCCCCCTGGGCTCTGCCCTCCGCGCCGCTCGGGCTCTGCCCCAGCCCCGGGCTGCATGGCCGGCGTCCCGTGTGGCACATGAGCTGCCGCAGGGGACCTGCTGGCTCTCGCCTGGACCCAGGGGACCGAGCGTGATTCTGTGCTTACCTTGAAGATACATCTCCTCGCCTTCCGCAAACATCCGGCCGCACCTGACGCATAGTGCGCATGAGGGGTGGTAGTGCTTCTCTCCTGCCTGTGGACACAAGGGGGTTAGAGGTGTTTCTGCTGAAGGGACAGTGGTGGCGAGACCTGCTGCACGCGGGGTGCTCGGGAGGCGCCGAGGGTGTGCCGTGTCCCTGTGCACTGGGGGCTCACGGCCACGGGGTGCTCCGGGCTGTCCGGGGTGCCGAGTGGGGGCCACCTCGGGGAGCAGAGACCCAGCAGTGCCACCCAGTGTCCCCAGGGAGCAGGGCTGTCACCCAGCAGATCCTCACCAGGTCCCGTCCACCTCGGGAGCTGGGAGGGGGCCGCAGGGGGGAGGTCGGAGCTACTGCGATTTCCCCAGGGGGCGGCACAGGACGGGTGGGGTACAGAATGATGAATCACGGTCCCACGGAGCCCTCTTTACTGTTCTTATACTTCCTAGCATCCACTGAACTAGGTGAAAACGTTAATACCGAAATAACCTGAACAAGTTACACTGGCTGGCTCGGCTTCGGTCTACGCGGCGCAAAAAGATCCTCGGAACTAGCGCACCCAGCACCCCTGGCGGCGACCCGCCCGGCCCTGGGGGAGGCGCTGCCGCGCGTGGTGCTAACGCCGGCATCTCGCTCTCTCCCAAAACGGGAAGAAGGCTAAGCGTCGCTCCCGGAGTGTGAGCTGGTCGTAACCGCTTCCCGAAGGAGCAGGGCGTGGGGAAGGCGTCACGAGGAACATCTCGTTGTCCTGCCCCCGATCACCAGCGCCTTCCGCGGAAGCCTGGCCCAAGGTGACCCCTGTTGGGTGGGTGGGGATCCGGGGCTCTGCCCCTCCGGAACGCGGTGCCCGCGGCCAGGGCCCACCAGCACCTCTGGGCAGAGCAGCAGGACGCTGCATCCTGGGTCTGCCGGCTCCAGAGACCCTCCCCCGGGAGCGGGCCCTGAGTGCTCTTTGACCCCTCAGGTGTGCCTCCTCCTGAAAGCCTCCCGGGCTCTCCTCCCTCCTGGGCTCCTGCAGGTCCGTCTTCCCCACCAGACATGAGCCTCCGGGGGGGACAGCCACTTCACCATCTGCTGGTCGTGGGGGTCTGTTGGGGTAGCCCTGGCCCAGGCGGAACCAGGACAAAGCAGCCATTCCAGGAATTTAAGACATTTTTTAATGTTTATTCGTTTTTTGAGAGAGCCAGAGAGCAAGCAAGGGAGGGGCAGAGAGAGAGGGGGGAAGACACAGAATTGGACGCAGCTTGAGGCTCTGAGCTGTCAGCACAGAGCCCGATGTGGGGCTCGAGCTTATGACCTGTGAGATCACGACCTGAGCTGAAAGTCGGACCCTTAACCGACTGAGCCACCCAGGCGCCCCTGCGGTGACTGGACCATCGCAACCCCGGAACAGACCGTGGGGTCTACACAGGGCACCTCCATGGCAGGTCTACACCTGAGTAGGAGGCGGGAGAAAAATGTGGGGCTGGTTTCTAAGACGAGGGCGCAGAACCCCATCCAGACGGGTGAGAATTGGCGGGAGTGCAGGCGCAGCCCTGGGCGGCCGTGAAGGGGCCGGCCCTGCGTCCGTGCTCCTCTGCCATCTGGGAAGAGATCCTGACCCGGGCCTGGCAAACACCTCCAGCCTCCAAAAATAACAGGACTCGGCGCCCGTTTCCACAGTTGGAGCAAAGCCCCTTCGCACTGCCTTGTCTCCACCCTCCAGAAGCCCTAGCAGGCACGTTAGTATCGTGTTCTCCGCGCGGTGCACAGAGAGGTGGAGGAAGCTGAGGAAGGTCACACAGCACACAGGAGGCAGAACAGGAGTGGAGCCCAGGAGGGGGACCCTTTGTGGCCTCTCAGCCCCCAGCCTGGGCATCCCGGCTCCAGGGCACTGACCTGGGTGCTGGTCACAAAACAGATGGACGACCTCAATCAAGAGCTGAAACTATAAATCTCTGAGAGGAAAACATGTGAAGTCGCAGATCTGATTAGGGCTTAGTGCCCAGAATAAAGAGGTCTCACAGCCCAGCAAACGAGGAGAAAACCAGTCCGATGAGAAAATGGGCAAGCGACTGGAACAGCCATTCTTCCAAAGAAGAGGCGCGGGGGGCGGGGAAGCACCGGAAGGCGCCCTGCTTGGCCGTCACGGGGGAAGTACAGATCCAACCGCAACAGCGGGCCGCTGTCATCAAAGTGACACAGAGCTGGCAGCGTGGGCGAGGACACGGGGAGCCAGGGGCCCCGGGGCCCCGGGGCCCGGGGGCAGGGACGTGACCGGGGCAGGGACCGGCGCCCGGGAAGGTGCCGCGGTTACCGCACGACCCAGCATATCTGCTCGCAGGAGCGAGAAAACTGAAGACCACAGAGCAGCAAAGCATCCCAGAGGCCACGGCGCAAACGGCCCGGACGGTGGCCCGCCCACACCAGGGAGTATCAGTCAGCCTTAGAAGGGGAGGAGCCTGATGCGTGGGGCCCCCTGATGTCGAGATGGGACCCCAGAGGGGCGCCTGGGGGGCTCAGTCGGTAAGAGTCCGACTTTGGCTCAGGTCATGATCTCATGGTTCGTGGGTTCAAGCCCCATGTCAGGCTCTGTGCTGACAGCTCAGAGCCTGGAGCTGCTTCCGATCCTGTGTCTCCCTCTCTCTCTGCCCCTCCCCTGCTCACACTCTGTCTCTCTCTCTCTCTCAAAAAAAAAATTTAAAAATTTTAAAAAAGGGGGGACACCAGAGCTCTGTCTGCAGAGGAGAGGACACGGAGAATCTGGTGGCCGTCCACGGTCCGGGGAGGGGCAGTCCGCAGGAGCCTGGATCGTGGGCTTCCTCCAGCATGTGGGGGGGATGCGGCACGGGGTCTTGGCACGTGGGGTCAGGACGGCCGCCGCAGCCCCTGCGCTCTCAGGCCTCTCCTCCCAATTACCAGGTGAGAAAGGCCCGGAACGCCAGCACCTGGGGGTGTCACCTGGGCAGCCCCGCCCCCTCCACCGGGCAGATGGCCCAACCCCTCGCCAGGTGCATCTCTCAAGATGGCTCCGATTTTTAAAGAATACTAAAAGCTCATGAGATTTTTCAGTTCATGGTTCTAAGAAGATGTCTTGTGCCTTCTGACAAGTGGCTGTCGTCCTTAATGAGCTAGAACGAGGCTCGTCAGGAACGGAAGAAGGCCGGCTCCTTACCCAGACCCAAGGGGGAGCCGAGGGGCTGGGGCCCAGCCCACTGCCCGCGCACAGGCATGACCGGCACCGGGAACTTGGGGCAGGGTCTCTGGGCTCCAGAAAATCCCACCCCTCCAGTCCTCTCCTGGCCACGGCAGCCCAGACGGACAGCCCTCGACCGTGACATGCCCTGCACGTGTGAGGCAGACGTCCCCTCCTCCCTGGATTCCAGGCTATGGAGGGCTGGGCCTGGGCCACACGGAGTCCCCCCACCCGGCCAGACAGCTCCCGGGGGCCACGCAGCCACATCCGCCCACTCGATTCGAAGCTTGAGTTTCCTGGTCAAATGGCTGGAAGTGAGTCCAGATCTTAAAAGACCTTAAATCACCAACGTGCGCCGACATAATGAACTTTACGTCGAGCTAATCAAATCCTCCTGGGGAGCCATCTGGACGCGTCCAGGGCCCCCCAGAGCCGTCCTCCACCCCCCTCCCGCCCGGCGCTGCCTCCCCGCAAGGAGAGCCCAGCTCCTCGCCGTGTGGGGCCAGGCAGGCCAGGCCCCGGGGCAGCTGCGGTCCCCTCCCCGGAGCCCCCGACCTCGCCCCCGCCCGCTCTCCCGTCGCTGACCTCTCGGGTTCACACTCAGGGTGGACTGTGCGTCGCCAGGCCGACCCGGCTCGCTCCCACCCTCCCTCTCTCTCCCCCTTTCCCACCACTGGGCTCCATCTAGGTCATGCACTTGAGGGCTGTCCCCTTGTTCTGCACAGTCCCCCAGGCCCTGCAGCGGAGGCACATGCAGGAGTGGGGGCCCGTCGAGACAAGTGGCTCATGAGCGGTCCCCACAGGGCGAGAGGAGGGTTCGGACCAAATGAGCGTGGTCCATCCCTCCCAGCAGGGGGCATCTTCACGGGCGTGTGGGCACGGCTGGCTCTGAGAAGCCCTCGGCCAAGGCGCCTGCTCAGCGCCCTTACGGGCACCTCCGACCCTGACGACCAGGGGACACGAGGCCCCCAGCGCAGATGCTGTCACAGACCAGTGGGAAGGACCCAGGCTCCAACTCGCTACTGGGTGTACGAGCAGGGCCGTGGCGTCAGGCTGGAGCAAGTCAGTGCATACCGAGCCTGTATCTGTGCGCGTGTGTGCGTGCCCATGTGTGTGCACTCGTGTGTGCGTGTGTGCCTGTGTGTCTGTGTGCATGCCCATGAGTGTGTGTGCCCACGTGTGTGCATGTGCACGTGTGCGTGTGTACCCGGTGTGCGTGTGTGCCTGTGCATGTGTGTGTACCCGTGTGTGTGCCTGTGTGTCTGTGTGTGTGCGCATGCCCATGTGTGCGCCTGTGCATGTGTATACCCGTGTGTGTGCCTGTGTGTGCATGCCCATGTGTGTGTGCGCCTGTGTGTGTGTGTACCCGCGTGTGTGCCTGTGTCTGTGTGTGTGCGTGCCCATGTGTGCGCGTGCCCATGTGTGCGTGTGCATGTGTGTGTGCATGCCCGCGTGTATGTGCCCACGCGTGTGCATGTGTCCATGTGTGTGTACCCGCGTGTGTGCCTGTGTGTCTGTGAGTGTATGTGCGTGCCCATGTGTGTGCGTGCCCGTGTGTGCGTGTGCATCTGTGTCTGCATACCCATGTGTGTCTGTGTGTGCCTGTGCGTGTGCATGTGTACGCACAATCTAAAATGGTGATTTCTAAGTGCAAACAGCCTGAATGACGGCACTGTTACAGACGAGTTTTCAGTTTATTCTACGACAAACAGGTACTCCTTCCAAATATGCTTTTTAAATAAACGCATTCATTAAATTGCAAAAACAGAGGGAGAACTTAGAGCCCTGGAAGTTGACTTTGCTTCTGTCCTTATCTCCTTGGAACACACGGTTTATTTTCTCGCGGTGACAAGTCACCTGCTCTGGAGGGGAACACGGAAGACGCGGGAGGAAGACAAGAACGAGAGAACAGCTGACTCCTGTGGAGGCAGGGGTAGGTTCAGCGAAGTGCAGAAATGTTTAGCTGCCTGCCCGGCCGGGGGGGGGGGGGGGGGGGCCGGCCGGGGGGCCCTCCCACCAGGGCTCCAGCCCAGGCGGGGGGTGTGGGTGGGGGTGGTGTGTTCAGGGGGTCTGTAGGTGAGTGGTGGGTTGAGGAGGAGAGAAAGAAGGGAAGGCAGGCAGCGGGAGGGAGAGAGGGAGGGAGGAATTAATTAGTGGTCCCAGAGGTACCCGGCGCTTCTGGTTACCATGGAGACAGGCAGGCTGCACCAGGCAGGTGGGGCTCAGGCAGCGGCCAGGCAGGGGTTACGGGGGGCAGCATTCCAGCCGAGGGAGAGCAGGGCGGGGACTCCCTCGCTCAGCTCCCCCTTATCAAACTCTGCTCAGGCTGGTCCGGTTGGCAGGCTCTCCCTGCCGGGCGAGTCTCCAGACACCTTTCAGCTCCTTCCTTGGGGCTCTCCCGGGAGCCAGCCCTGCAGGGGACCGCCCCGGGGCCCCCGCCCCTGCCCCCCCACCCCACCCTCCCCGGCGTCCATCTCGGCAGTCGGGTGGGGGCGGACAGCCCCTGCGAGTGCCCACCAGACCCCCGGGCTCCTCCCTGCGCCCCAGCCCGCGGCAGGCTCGCCGAGACACGCGCCCGAGACACGCAGGATGCGAGAAAACGTTGTAAAAGGGGAGGTTTCGTGTCCAGGAGAAACTAGGGAGGCGGAGGGAGGAAGGGCCTGGCTGCGGCCCCCGATGCACGTGTCTGGGCGGACGGCAGGCTGGGGCGCTGGGCGCGGAGATGGCACTCTGCCCGCCGCGCACAGACGCGGCGGGAGGGGCCCTGGGCTGCTCTCCGGCTCGGGCTCAGGGAGAGGGAAGCTCTGAGTGTGCAAGCATCTCGCGGGAGGACAAAACAGGGTGGGGGATGACAGGTGCATCAAGGGGTCTCACCCGGCTGGTGTGGCCCAGCTCCGCACAAGCCCACCCCCCTGGAACCCGGCACGGCTCCTTCAGCCTCCCCATCAGCCCTCGGAAGCGCCTGGCCAGCTCCCTACCTGCACGGGGTCCTCGAAACAGAGCCCGGTCCGGGCGGCCGGCGCCCACTGCCCCTCTCCAGCGCCCGCGCCCCAGGCAGCTCGGCTAGAGCCCACGGACACCCTCGGCCTTCAGCCGGCGGTCTGGACCCGCTTCCTTCTTTTTCAGATCTGGCTGCCGGCCACCCCTAAGGGCCCACCGCCCGCCCAGGGGGGCGCCAGGGCGCCCAGGGCCGAGTGCAGGCGGCGAGACTCCCCTTCTGCGGAGCCGGCTCGTCTCTGCCGCCGCCTCGCCAGGGAACTCGCCGTGCCGACGGAGACAAAAGCATTAATCTTCCCCGGGAGGCCCTTTATCCTCCAACACTGACGAGCGGGAGCCAGACCTGTTCTTCCCCTGCTCCTCGCAGCCAGGACGGCCCCTTTCCCGATGACACGCGGGAGCGCCCTGGAGGGGCGCCCCTCGCAGCCGGGCCCCCGCAGTCTGTAACGGCCCGGCGCGGAGTCTCAGGCACGCACGGTGCAGATGGGGTCACCTCCCCCCCCCTCCACCACGGGGAGCCCCGCTGATTGCCGGTGACAGCCCCAGGCCCCCATTATCTACCACGGGGCCAGCACGGGGCCAGCGGACGCTTCACGGACGCCGTCTCTTTGGGTCCCCGAGGCTCTGGGCCTGTCTCTCGACCAGCCGTGCTTGCTCGGGGCAGGCGGCAGGGTTTGGGTCAGGACGCCATCCCTGCCCCGGGGCGCAGTGGGCGAGGCCCACGGATGCCAGGAGAGAGGCTAGATCCACACACGTGCCACAGCAAACAGCTCAGCCCCCCTGGGCCTTAGATGCACCCCGCTTTCAGCCGTCGGGTGTCACAATGGGGCACAGCGCTAACACGAAGGGCACACCAACGCTCACACGCTGGGAGAGGACGAGGCGGCGCCAGGAGCCCGGGGCAGCCTGCGTTCCAGTCGGGCTCTGGCCACCGGCTGGGGGGTGGCCGATGGCCAGCGTGGGGAGCGCAGGGGGGAGAGGAAGGTCTGGACCAAATCAGCAGGGAACAGAGAGAAGCAGTCTGAACTGCTGGCAGCGGGGCAGGCGGGGTCCTGTCCCCAATATTTATAGCAGCTGCGGGACCCCAGTGAGGGCGCAGCCTCCACCGCAGAGTCGAGGGTGTGGGTACACATGCTACAGGTAACAGGTGGAAGATGCTCTCAGACTGGACGGCGACAGTCTGGTCACGGACCCGCACGCCCGACGGAGCGGAGGACCACGAAGACGCCACGTGCGTGCGAGCAGGCAGCGTGTGGAACGCAGCGATGGCGGCATTGGCTCCACTCAGCCGTCAGGAGACCCGCTTCGAGGGACCCGCGTTCCCAGCTGCCCCACCGGCTCAGACTCCATACAGAGACCACACTCGCCGGGGGGGGGGTGGGGACACCGAGTTCTACAGACAGGAGGGCAACTTAGAATGATCTTTCCGGAAAGCACTTCACAAGCACCCGGACTCTTGTAAAGTTCATAGTTGTTGACTGAGCATCAACATTTCTGGGAATAAATCTTAAGAAAAATTAGAAATGCAAAAAAAAAAGATGTTGGTCCCAGTGTTGTTTATTGTAGTAAAAAAAAAAAACTAGGAAGCAGCGCTATGTCCGACAATAAACCACCCCCTACAGGGTTCTAGAAGATTCCTGGAAGGTAATGCGAGACTGAACCAGGCTTACATGTGGAGGAGCCTTGAAAACCCCGCCCTGTGGGAGTGGCCGGTCGCAGAGGACCCCCCTCCCCCGCCGTCTGACCCCATTCGTGCGAACCTGCAGAACGGGGGAGTCTCGAGGGACAGAAGGGAGATCGTGGTGTCAGGGCTGGGGCGGGCTGGGTTCTCTGAGGGGCTGGGAACGTTCCGGAACAATGGTACGAGGTGCGCGCGTCTCTGCAGAAACCGACAGCCTGGGAGGCGCACGCTCAGGGGTCGACCGTGCCGCACATGAGCTGTGTTCCAATCCGGCGGTTTACACAAGGCCCACCTAAATGGGTGACGGGTTGAGGAGGGCGCTGGTTGGGACCAGCACTGAGTGGTGTTTGGAAGCGATGAGCCACGGGAATCCACCCCCACAGCCAGGAGCACGCCGGACACGCTGCATGTCAGCCAACGTGACAATAAAGGACATTAGAAAATAAATAAATAAAATTTTCAAATTTAAAAAAGCCCATCTTACAAAACAAAACACTCGAACAGGGGAATCTGCTAAACAGGAAGTGTGAGCTGGACAGACGCAGAATGCAACGCCGTACGAACGGTTTGGTCTCAACTCTAATTATGTCGAGAGAGAAAAAACCGGAAGGAAACCAGCCAAGAAGTGAAGCCACCTCTGATCCCATTGTCGGCGACTTTCCCCTTCTTCGGGCTCTGCCCACCGTCCACAGTTCTGTGTACGTGCGATCACACCCATCCTCGGGCCCCTCCGCAGAGCCTGGGCCGCCCCTGCCACGCTGGCCTCCAGGATTTCCCCCCGGGAATGAGAGAGGGGCAGGTCTGCCTTCTGGGGTGCATGTGACACCCCTCTTCCCGCTCCCCTTCCCGCCCCTGGGGCGCAGGGGCAAGTGAGGGCCGGGGTGGACAGAGGTGGGGCTGAGGGTCTGCAGCAACTCTGTCCTTGCCCCTCGGATGTCACGTGTCATTTAGGGAAAAGCAACTCGGCATTCGAGGTTCGACTCCGCTGTAGCGCTTGGGACCCCGGGTGTAGGCACAGCCCTAGCTGTGGTGCAGGCAGGGCGGCCATCCCTGGGGTGGTGGGGGCACCCCGTGCACCCCACTGCCCCTGGTCCCCAGGCACCCCCGGCTCAAAAGCCCTTCTGGGGGATGGCCGTGGGCCCCCCCCATGCTCCCGGCCCCAGGGACTCCTCTGTGACCCCCTCCTTCTCATCCCCTGAGGTCCCCAATCACCCATGCCTTCCCCACGGACATGGCCAGGCCCCAGCACAAAGCCAAGGAGGGGCTGAAGAATGGGAAGAGGGACCAGCAGGGTCTGACGCCAGGTGGCCAGGTCCAGTTGCCGCATGAGATGTGTCTTACGAACAAATGTACCCAAGTGCCTGATACACGTTTTGTTTTGTTTCCACAAAGAGACACAGCCACGTAAGTCCCACCGGGATCAGAGACGCAGTGCGGGCGCCCCAGACTGCACCGTGACTGCTGTGTGCCCGGCCTGCCAGGGGGCTGCCCCGGGCTTCCTGCGGGCACGTGGCCCCGCCTCCTGGGCTCACTTCCACTCCCCCAGGTCTTAGACCCCCATCTAGATGCAGAAGGGCTGGACCCAGATCTCAGACCCTGGGAGCTGGCAGAGGGCCCAGGAGAGACAGTGTCCGGGGAGGGCTTCCTGGAGGAGGTGGCGGGCAGGCCCTGGAAGGCTGAGAGGAATGAGGAGGCCAAGGCTCAGGCGCGCGTACCCTTGCACACACACATGCACACACACACTCACACACACACGCACACGCACACACGCCCGGGAAGGCCGGAGCAGGGCCGGGCCCAGAGGGGGCGCCCGGAGGCCCACTCACCTCCAGCACGTGCCCCGTGATGAACTTCTCGCAGCCGTCACAGCGGATGCCGAACTTGGAGTGGTAGTCGGCCTCGCAGTAGGGCAGCCCGTCCCTGCAACAAGACGGGCGGTCAGGATGCGCAGGGGGGTTCATCCCGGGGCCCCCGAGACGCCACGAGAGAGCGACGGAGTCACGGGGCGAGGCCGCCTTCCTCCTGCCTCAGCGTTTCCTGGGCGCTTCGGGCCCATTTCACAGGGGCAGGAACTGAGGCGCACAGAGGCGGGGAGCCTCCCGAGGCTCAGCGGAGGGAGTGAAAGCCACATCTGGGAAATCGAAGATGTTTCCGCAGTCGTGGCTCTAGTTTCCGGTTCATTCTGTCCCATGGTCAGCATCTGGGCGGGAGGCGGCCTATTTACCCAGCAGGTGGCTTCCTACTCCCTCCCAAAGAGGTCCGGGCTGCCTACCCAACTCCAGCCACAAAGGGTGTGTGACGAAGGTGCCCCCATCGGGGGCTGGCACTTGTGCTGGCTTGGTCCCAGCCCTCACTGTCCCCGGCGGTGGGGGCAGAGGCGGCTGGCTGGGCGGGAGCGCGCAGGCCCCTGGGCCCGTGTGTCTACCACGTGCCCGCCGCACGCCGGGCGCTGCTTGTGCATGGGGCAGGGGTGACCAGCGACACCTCCTTCGGGGCCCTGCTCCCGAGCCCTGGGCAGGCTTGGGCGGGCTCCAGCCTCTGTAAGCGCAGAGCCTCCGCTGAAAGCACTGGGAGGGAAACAGCTTTTCGGGGTCGCGGATGAGAAGGCTCGCCGCCTGGCACCGCCTCGGGCACATGGTGGCAGCTGACCTCACAGTGACCGCGGTTATTATTTTGAGGTCAACACCCCAAGGCGGGGCTGTGTGGCGGCGAAGGGAACAGGCTTGCCCTCAAACGCCATGGCCCGGCTGTGTGTCCCTGGGCGGCTCTCTGAGCCTCAGCTTCCCCAACTGTAAAACGGGAGAGGTTGCAGGAAGGTCTGAAGAAGACAAGGTGTGGCCAGCGCCTGGCAGGGGGCAGGCACTCGCCACTTGGTGGCCGAGGCTGCTGTTGCTGCTCACCAGGGCTGCCCCTCCACCCCTCGGCCCCTCGGCCCGGCCCAGCGGGAGTCGGGGGTGGAGGCCACGGGCACGTGGACACCTGCCGCCCCAGTGAGTCTCCCCCGGTCATTCAAGTTCCCTCGTTCCTCCCAGTTTGGCTGTGATTATTTTACGGGTTTAGAGCTGCCGACGGAGGTAAGACTTCTCCAGCTGCCAGGAGACCACAGCTAAGGCCGCTGTCTCTCCCCCAAAGCTCCGGACCTTCTGCAGGTCCCGTGGCTCCAGGCAGGGCACGAAGGGTGGTGGAGGCTTCTAAGCCCCGGGGCCGCGGTGTCGCGGTGGGTACGTCCCCGACCACAGCCTCAGCGAGGACAAGCCCTTCCTTCCAGGAGAGGAGCATCAACGTTGAGCCTCCAGATCTACGTTCAGATGCCGCTGACCTCGGGCCCCTGTTCTCCCCACACCCAGGAGCCTCAAAGATCACGTCTCTATGGTGACACCAACGCAGCCGCCCACCAGTTCTGGGACGCGGCTGGAGGCTGCAGAGTGACAGGGTGCGGTGTGGGTGGGCTCCCACGGCAGCGAGCACGCTGGGGGCGGGGCACCCTATTTTATCTTCGAGGGCTCGGCCCCCGGGCTGCCTGTGTCTGAGTCGCTCGCCCCTTCCTTTCCTGGGACAGAGGCGTGGCCAGAACCTCCCCGCCCAACCCAAGATCCAGCCTGGACAGAGGCTTGGGGACTTGAACTGAAAGCGTTTTGCTTTGGGAGAAGCGTGCACTCACACGCAGCTGTAAGAAGCCACACGGACGGGTGGCCTGGTGCAGAGCGGCCGGAGATGGGCGTGGCATGTGGGCGCCTGATTCGGAGCCGGGCGGGGCGGGCACTCCTGCGTGAGCGTGTGCGTGCACCCGGGTTTCACTGTGCGGCTCGGTCGCATGGTCAGGCCCGTTAGGATCCACCACCAGCAGGGGCTCCTGGGGGCCCCCGCACGTCGGGAAGGAGCCTGCCCATTTCAGCTCACCCCTGACCCTGTGCCGCAAGGGGGACTCCCCTGACACGAGCCACCGATCCCGGCACCTGCACCCCTTCCCGGCAAACCAGCTGCTCCTGCTCAGGGCTGACCCCCCACCCCCAGGCTCCCTCTGCACTGCCTTCTGGTGAGACGCGCCCTCCAACCCCCCAAATGCATCGCTGCGTCTGGGCTGCTGGGCACACGGGGTCGGCCAGGGGCAGCTGCCCGGTGCCCAGGGACCACACAAGCTCCGGTGCGGGATTGAGTCAGCAGATCTGTGACAGCGGAGGCTGGTCAGCCCTCTCGCCCTCACCCCTGCCGCTGCGGGCGGCTGGCGTCCACCGTGCGCTCAGCAGGCGCTCCAGGCGCCACGGGAGGGCACCCCCAGGCCAGGGCCGGGTGCAGGGAGCAGCTTACAACGGTGGGGGCCCGGACTCTGCTTCGAGGCACAGAACCCTGCGGAGGCGAGGCTGGCGGGAGGGGGCGCCGGGGGGTGGGGGGGACAGGCACGCGGGGGCCGGGCCCGCACAGGGAGCGGGCAGCCGTGGCCCGGGAGGCACAGTCACGGAGGGGCCACTCACTTGCTGATGTACTCCGCGTCCAGCTGCTTCCCGCACGCCTCGCACTTAAAACAGCCCAAATGCCAGTGTTTGTCCAAAGCCACCAGGGACTGGCCATTTTTAATTTCTGAGCCGCAGCCCCCGCAACCTGAAAGAAAGAACAGGACACAGACACTGTCACTGCGGGCCAGGAGACCGGGGGTCCCCAGCCACAGAAGGGCCTAAAGCCTGCATGGGGGAGGTGACGGAGGGGACAGTCCAGCCGGCCGAGCTGGAGGGACCCTGCTCCACGCCAGCCGGTACACAAAACACAAACCACGAGGTCATCCTGCAGGCATGGAGGGCCGACTGTGTGCGGCCCGGGCCGGGAGTGGACGGAGCCCTGCCTTGCAGACATGGGCGCCTGGGCCAGCAGTGGGTGTGCCCTCAGACAGGAGAGCTCTGTAGGGTGGGGGCCGCCTGGAGGGCGGGCAGCGGTCGGGGTGGCCCCATCGGGCTGCCTGTGTCTTAAAGGAGCCGGGACCTAACTGACCCAGCCATCGGCCCCGAGGAGATGCGCTGCCTGAGGGAGGTCTGAGCTGTCATTCCTGCTGTTCCTTCTGGGCGCTCGCCCGCCCCGCTGCCCCTCCCGGGTGCCCCTCCCTGCCCAGTGGCCCCTGGGTCGCAGGCCCTCCCCTCAGCGCGAGGGCCTCTGGGGCCTGGCATGGGGGCCACACCAGGGCCCACGGCAGTGTCACCAGGGCCGAAGGATGTTGGGGGAGAGCGGGCCAGGAGAGCCTCAGGCACAGGCACTGGGAGCGTCGCCTGCCTGGGGCGCGTGTGTGCGCGTGTGTCTATGTGAATACATCTCTGTGTGTGTTTGTGTGTCAGCACGTCCTTGTGTGCCTGTGTGAGCATGTGCTTATCTAAGTGTGTCTGGGTGTGTGTCTCTGTGTGTATCCGTGTGTATGTCTCTGGGTGGGGTGTGTATCTGTGTGTGTGTGTCCTTGGGTGTGTGTCTCTCTGGGTGTGTGTGTGTCTCTACGTGTGTGTTTGTGTGCGTGTGTCTTGGGGCCCCGCAGGTCCTGAGGAGCAGTGACAAGGACATGGCCTCTGCGCCCACGGCCCAGGAGCCCCTCAGCAGCCCAGCCGTCGCGGGCTTGGCCGAGGGGGTCACAGGCGGAGCAGGGACCCCGCTCCCCAAGGTGGAGAGGGGAGCCCAGGGTGCGACAGGGCCCCACGGCTCACGGGGCCTCACCGGGCCAAGCCCTGTCCTCTCCTCTGGGCCCCGTTTCCTCCCGGGGGACGGAGCCACAGCATTAGATGACACCATGAAGACCAGGCCCGGGGTGGGGGGCCCGCAGAGGGGCATCTCCTTGGCAGACAGCAGCCTCACAGTTTTCAGGAAGAAAGCCAGTCAACACCCACAGAACCGCTGGTCAGGCTCTGGCTTTTCCTAAACTCTCACACGCTCCAATCCGCCTGCCGACTCTGGACCAAACGCCCGAAGAACAGTCAGGCTCCGGGACCCCGGGCCTGGGAGCAGGGGGGAGGGTGGAAACTCACTCACTTCGGGACCCTTCCCGAGGGCCAGCATGGCCGGAGGACGCCGGCCAGGAGGGCACGCACGCAGGGGTGAATGAGTGAGTGAGCTCAGGAAGCACCCAGAGCCCGTCCCCAGCCTGCGACCTCCGGGGGCCCCCCAGGCACGCAGAGACGACACGGCTCACCCGTTCTGCACTCCCGCGGGCTGGCCCTGGGAGCTCCAGGTCACCGCCGCTCACCTGGGGACGGCTGTGCTGCCCAGGGGACACCTGGCAATGTCTGGAGGCTCATTTGATTGTCCCTGCTGGAGGGGGCACGCCCCAGGCACGAGAGGGGGGCGAGGCGAGGGGCAGGCTCAGCACCCTCGGGCAGGCAGGAGGGTCCCACCGCCCAGAATCATCCGGCCCCAACTGTCAGTGGCGCCAGGGTCGAGAAATGGGGCTCCGAGCCTTCGTTTGCTTCTCTGTAAACGGGCGAGGCGAAGGAGCAGGCCACACGGCGTCGTGCCCAGGGCTGGGGGGCCGGGGGGCAGGTGGAACAGTGGTTAGAAGCCTGGTCCTTGGAGCCAGGCGGGCCTCCCCAGCTGTGCGACTGTGGGCGGGTTGCTCGGCCTCTCTGTGCCCAGTACATGGGGATGCACCCTCTGGGGCCAGGAGTCCGGGCTCACACCCTTGGTAAGAGGCTGAGAGGAGCCAGCGGCGACAGGCCCGCGGGTGTGACTGAGGGCCAAACGCCGTGACAGCAGCTGGCAGAGCCGGCGGCCGGGTCCCTGCGCGAAGCCATCCGAGGCCAGCGCCGACATGGATCTGTCTGCCACCATGTTGGCGCATGCCCGGCCCTGGGGGAGGGTGCCGGCTGGCCTGCGGGAGGCCGGGCACGCGCACCAGCCCAGCGAGCCTGGGGCACAGTCTTGCTGACGGCCGGCTCTGGACTGGAGGCCAGAGCGGGGCAGGAAGGACCGTTGCCATGGAAACAGCCATCGCCACTTTGTAAACACAACTGCACGGCTTTGCAGACGACAGTACAGAAGCCCGTGTGACGAGTCCTGCCAACAACAGCTGTGGCTCTGGCTCTGCCGTCACGGCAACGGGCTGACCAGCGTGACCCTTCCGGAAAGTTCCAAACAGCTTCCTGTTTCCCCCAAACCGCTCCCTCCTCTAGCGGGCGTGGTCACGAGACCTTCAGCTCTGCCGCTGACGTGCGCGGGATACGGGGCGTGCGGGGCAGCCTCTCTGAACCCCGGCCGTGAACGGGGAGGGGTCGTGGTCATGGGGGACAGGCCCACTGGCACCCACTGTCCCCCAGGTCAAACCGGGTCGGGGAGCAGGAAGGGCTCTGAGCCGAATCTCAGATTGACTTTAGGAAGCACGGAGCCGCAGGGCACCCCGGGGGCTCAGTCGGTTGAGTGTCCGACTTCGGCTCAGGTCATGATCTCACAGTTTGGGAGTTTGAGCCCAAAAGCAGTTCGAGCTGCTTCAGATTCTGTGTCTCCCTCCCTCTCTGACCCTCCTCTGCTCACGCTGTCTCTCTGTCTCTCTGTCTCTCTCAAAAGAAAACACTAGAAAAAAATTTTTTTTAAATGAAAGCATGGAGCTAACAGATCTAAACTCAAAACCGCCTGCCCGTTCTGAGCGGGGCTTGTCCTTTCTCTGAAAGCCCGGACTGAGCGGAAGAGCCTGGAGCAGCGGCTGGGAGAGAGAAAATGTGATCAAGTGAGTCCCACGCACCGGGGCTCCGCGGGGAGCTGGCGACACCCACCCGGACCACAGCGCGGGGGCGTGAGGCGCGGGGCTGACTCCTGGGGGCTGAGCACCCCACAGGGCAGCCCCACCCCATTAAGGGCACAAAGTAGCCACTGTACCCCAGCAGGCACACAGCCTCCCAGCCTCACTGCCCCGTCCCCCGGGCAGCGGTGGGCCGGCGAGGGGGCTGGGGGCTCCAGGGCCCCAAGCTCACCCCTGAGCACCTGACCAATATGGCCTCTTTTGGGCAGAAGACATGGAAGCCCAAGGGCCACAGACCTGGGGTCTCAGAGGGAAGGGCTGTGGGCCCCACCCATTCCTGCTGGGGGTGCACCACCCCTCCTGACTCGGAGGGGCCTCCAAGCCCCAGCTCCCACCGTGACCCCGGGTTCTGGGCGCAAGCTCATCTGCACCCCATAGGGCTGGGCATAGACCGGGGTGGCTGGGGGGTGGGTGGCCCTAGGGCTCCTCAGCAGGGACAAAGTGGCACTCCACCCGTAGCTCCCGTCCGCCCCGCCCACGTCTGAGCCCCTGCCAGATCCCGAGGCCCAGAGAGTGGACACAGCCCGCCCAGGGCAGGCAGGGGCTGAGTGGCAGGATTCGCCGGGGGCAGCAGGGCTCGGGGCCGCCCCAGGGGCATGCCACCGGGTCCCTGGAGGGCTGCCCCGCCAGTTCAGAGCCGGAGGCTGGGGTGGGGGGAGCCCAGGGACAGAGGCCCTCCTCAGGGCAGTGCGGGAGGCGGCCCGGGCCGAAGCTGTTGTGCAGGATTCGCAGGGACCGGTGTCTCCTCCAGGGATGGAAGAGCGTGGGCGTCCAGTGCAGAGCGCGTATCCCGTTACCTAGCAACAGGCCCACGGCCAGACAGCGGAGCAGGGACGCGGAGGGCCACCCAGAGCCCCAGGACTCCAGCGGACAGCCACCTCGGCAGCCCCCCGGGGAAGGGGCGCTTCCCTTCTCCACCCACTGCAGGGCCCCCCCGGCTGCTCCCCCAGCCCCCCACCTGCAGGCAGCCCCGCTGCTCCAGCTGCTCCCGGAGTCCCTTCCTCGACGGCCACCCGTGTCCCTGCCTCCGGGACGCCGCGGGACTCCTCGGCACGGCTTTGTCGCCCGGCTTCCATCTCTCCTGCTTCCTTCTGTCCCTTGTCCCCACGCAGCACTCCCCCCGCCCCCAGCCACTCACAAGGATCTGGTGGCCGCCCACAGCGCATTCCACCTTCTCCCTGTTCCACAGCGTCTTCCCTTCAACGTGCACCTACTGGAGCCCGTGTTTCAAGGTTCAGGACAAAGGCCACCTCCTCCAAAAGCATCTGGTTTGAGCCTCAGCCGAGCGCGCGCCCCCCTCCCTGCCTGACTCAGGACACTTCTGAGGAGGATCTGCTGGCTGGCTGTTCTGGGGGCACAAGGAAGCAGGAACGGACCAGGAAGATTCTGCAGACACCCGCACAGCAGCCAAGAGCTGGCGATGACCGTTTAACACTTCCTAGGCACCAAAAAGGTTCTAAGCGGGAGATTCTCACTGTGGACTGGAAACTGGGGCAGCTTACGTTATTAGACCATCTGCGGGGGAGGGTGGTCAAGGGAGTGAGCATTTGTTCTCTAGAAATGTAAATTTGGTATTTTCAAATACATTTACATTTGGAAAGGGGAGACACATAGTCTGTAGTCAGGCATGTTTCTCTTTTTACTCTCGCTGCCAGGAAGCTCAGGACAAACTGTTCAGTCTAATCCCAGCCCTTTCTAATTTTGCTTGTTAGAGCTTTTGATTACTATTTCTGATTTAATTATAACAGTATTGATCATGAAGCAGATCCCCCAAAGTTCAATCAATCCAGACCGCAGCGGGAGAGAAAGCTTTGGATGCAGGACTCTCCCAGCAAAGCTCCGACGCAACAGCCTCACCAACTGGCACGGCTGCTCGTTTGCCCCTCCAGGGATGAAGGCTTGGCCTCCCTCCGCAGAGAAAAATGACTACCAGACCCTGCAGCACCGAGCTTCTGGAAGGCTGGAGCTACTATATCTCTTCTGGAGAGACTTTCAACGCACAGACAAGGTGGGTGCACGGGAAGAAGGTGCCTAATGGGAGAGGGGGAGCAGGAATGAACCGTGAGCAGGGGACTGGCTCTGGACGTCCGCACAAAGCCCTCCTCCCTCGTCGAGGGACACCACAGGGACTGTGGCATGCAGGGGCAGGCTCGGAAACTCCATTTCTGCCCAGGGAGCCAGGCGGCAGCAGGCCCGGGAGTGTTGGGCCCCCTTCCCAGTCCCGGCGCCCCAGGTCCAGCCCAGAAGAGCCGCAGCCCCTGCCCGCCATGCACCCAACACACATTTGTTCCTTTATGACCTGCTTCTGAATCCAGCAAGCATGCATTGAGCACCACGGCATACAAACCCTGAGGGCGTGGGGCAGTTAACCTGGGAACCCCTGACCCCAGGAGCCCAGAGTTCAGGGCTCTCCTAGTGGTTCCCCCAAAGGGCTTCTGGAAGGTCTAGAATTATCTGTGGAGCTCAATGTGCCTGCGTGCGCTGGGGGGAGAGGCCCGGAGGAGGCCAGGAGGCTTCCTGGAGGAGGCAGGCTGGAGCTGGGCTGAAAGGAGGGGCGTGGAGGGGTAGGGGGCGCAGCTGGGCAGACGCTTGGAGGCGTGGGAGCCCCAGAGACTTCTGTCCCTGATTCCTGTCCTGGTTTGTCCAGTCACCGGGTCACTCCCACGGCCTGTGCCCTGGGTCTGGGCGGCCAGGTCCCTCCCCGGACCCCACGGACACCACCCCCCCGGACCGCCGGGTGACCACTTACTCCAGAGGCCCTGGGACAGGTGCACACTGCTGCCCGCTGTCTTGGGCAGAAAGCACTTCTGGCACACGCATTCCTTCCCGTTGAAGGTCACTCGGTCCCCAGGCGGGAAGGGCAACCTGAAATGAGAGAACATGTGACCAGCCAGGATCGCCTCTGGCTCTTCCCCTGGGGTGGGGGACCACTGCCTCCCCGGGGCCCCGTGCACATCCCGCTGTGCACCCAGGCCAGTCCCCCACACCTGAGCCTCAGTCTCCTCTCTGTGCAGACAGGCAGAATCAGCGCCCTGGCGAGGGGCAGCCCCGTGCTTGGCTCAACCAACCAGGCAGTCCTGACCACTCCCTCCTCCTCTGACCCCCCCGGGGTTCTTTGCCCAAACCAGTTCAGAGATAATGGCAGGAGTTAGTATCTATTGAACACCTACTGTGTGCCAGCTGCCAACAACTAGCATCTATTGAACACCTACTGTGTGCCGCGTATTAGCATAGATGCCTCACATGCACACCTCATTAATAACTTTAAGACATTCATTCAAGTTGGAATTTGCTTCATTTTTTTTCTCTGTAGGTGAGGAAACTGAAGTTCAGAGAGGAGAGTTAACCTTTCCAAGAACACACAGCAGCTGCACGTCAGAACTTGAGTCAACCAAGACCTATCTGGCTCCAGAGCTCCATGATTTACCTACTTAGGCTTCTAAAAAGCCAGTGCCTTGTCCATGCCTTGTAGACACCCAGGTAGGGTACATTATATCCCTTCTTTATTGAAGTTTGCCATTTTGCTCCTCATGGATTTTTTTGCATTAATTTTAATTTTTTTAAATACCACATTGAACTATTCATCTACCTTGATTGCTGAGTTTTTCAGCACTCACTGAAATTCTGCATTCAAAGTGAGTCTCAGCCCTGGTGCAAGGTGGGTCATGGCCCGGGGCTGCCCCGAGCCAGGCTAGAAGGGGGCAGCGGGGAGCCTCCTGGCCTCCCTCACTGAGGACTTCCCCTCCGGGAAGGTGGATGCCGTCTGGTGAGCTAGGGACAGGCCACCTGCAGTCAGGGGCCGGAAGACCGGCCTGAGTGTCCTACCCATGTCACCTGCTGCCCCTGAGCTCCTGGCAGCCCCGGGGCCACTTTCCTTCCCCAGCTCAGCCTGGCCAGAGAGGCTAGGCCAGTAGCTTCCAGAATTCCCTGAACTAGCACATGCCCTTTCCTCTCATTGAACCTCTGTCGTCTCCTCTGCCTTCCCAGGGCCGACAGTCCACGGCACACCCCAGGCGCTCAGTAGGCACTCGGTAAGGAGTGGATGAGTGAGTGAACAAGTGAATGATCAGAGACCCCCAGGAGGTCTAACTCAGCCGCCCTCTTCTGCCTGGCCTCCCCACGCAGGCTGCCGGTCACTCCAGCCCCAGACCAGCCCCAACCCTGAAGCCCGTGTCCCTGCAACAGTGCCTGTCATAGCCCCCCCTCCTACCCCTGTGTGGCTGGTGTTCACCCAGCAGGTATGATCTGGGGTCCCCACGGGCCAGCTCCTGCTCTTGGGGACCAAGACCAAATACAGGCTGAGTAGGCCCACCTCCCTAGGCTTGTGAGCCAGCCCTGTAAACCTCGCGGCTCAGGGCCTGGGACCTTCTCAGCTGATGCCTTGCGCTGGGTCCCCAATGGCCAGTGCTGTGCTCTACTGCTCTCTCCTAGATTCTTGCAGCTGCACATCCTTCCATCCATCCACCATCCATCCATCCACCATCCATTCATCCATCCATCCATTGATCCGTCCATCCATCTACCATCCGCCATCCGCCATCCACCATCCACCATCCACCATCCATCCACCATCCACCATCCATCCATCATCCATCCATTGATCCATCCATCCATCCACCATCCATCCATCCATTAACCCATCCATCCATTGATCCATCCACCATCCATTGATCCATCCATCATCCACCATCCATCCATCATCCATCCATCCACCATCCATCCATCCATCCACCATCCACCATCCATTCATCCATCCACCATCCACCATCCATCCACCATCCACCATCCACCATCCATCCATTCACCCATCCATCCATTGATCCATCCACCATCCATTCATCCATCCACCATCCACCATCCATCCACCATCCACCATCCATCCATCATCCATCCATAGATCCATCCATCCATCCACCATCCACCATCCACCCACCATCCACCATCCATCCATCCATCCATCCACCATCCATCCATCCATCCATCCATTGATCCATCCATCCATCTACCATCCATCCATTCCCACCCATATTCATCCATCCATCCCTCCATCCACCCCTCTACCAGACAAACTGCATGGAAAGCTCTAGCATACTTCCTGGGACCAGGAGGGGCTGCATAAATGATAGCTATTATTGTATTAGCTCAACTTTATTGAAATATACTTTGACAAAGGTGCCCATGAATGTTACCAACACCACAGTCATGATATGGGACATTCCATCCACTGCAAAAAGCCCCCGTGATTTTCTGAAATGCCCCCCACCCTCTGCCACCATCACCCCTGGCCCCGGGCAACAGTGGGGGGCATTCTGTCACCGTGGATTGGATCTGCCTTTCCTGGAACTGCACATACACGGAAGCACACAGGACGCAACCTCTCACTTCTGGTTCAGCCTCCTGCCCCTGACATTCACGGACATGCTGCACCCCTCAGTGGCTCGCCCCTTGTTACTGCTGCCCGGTGCTCCCCCGGACAGGTGAGGGACAATACAATTCCATTCACTGCTGACGGACATTTGGGTTCTTTCCGGTTTGGGGCTGTGACAATTAAAGCTGCTAAGAATGTTCGGTGACGAGTCTTTCCGTGGCCTCGTGCTTTCACTGCTCTCGGATACAGACCTGGGGCGTACCTAACTCTGTGTTCACATTCATAACGACTACCAAGCTGACCTCCAGAGAGGCTGCACCGCCTTGCGATGCCGCCGGCAGTACGTGAGGGTCCTTCAGCCTCACACCATCCCCATCGCTCGCCACTGCCCGCCGTTTCCGGTTTAGCCGCTCTGGCGGATGGATGGCGGTCTTTCACCATTTCAGTCCGCACTGTTTCATATGCTTCTGGCCACTCATCTACATTCGTCTGTGTCAAACTCTTCTGCCCATTTTTCATAGGGTTTTGTTTATCTTCTTACTGCTTATTGTAGAAGTTCTTGTGTGTATCTGGATGCCGGGGCCTCATCCGGTGTAAACCACCTACCAGCTGATGGCTGGTTTCTGTACTGTGTTGGTTCTTTTGACGTTGTTTTTCTTCCTTTAACTTTCCTGTCGTGCAGGCGTCCAAGTTCTCTTGGAGTTTGTGTGCCTACAGACGTCTTTACTTCGTCTTCATGTTGGCGGGGAGGGGAACACAGTTATCGATGTCAGTTTAGTCACACACTACAGGCGCACCTCAGAGATGCGTGGGTTCAGGTCCACACCACTGCAACAAAGCAAACATTGCAATAAAGCAAGTCAAATGCATCTTCTGGTTTCCCAGGGCATGGAAAAGGATGTGTACACTGTAGGCCATTAGACGTGCAATAACATGAAGTCTGAGAAACAATGGACATACCTTAAAAAGTACTTTATTGTTACAAAATGCGAACCATCATCTGAACTTCCAAGTCCTAATCACTGATCACGGATCAGCATCACAAATCCAATAACGAAAAAGCTCGATGTGTTGTGAGAATGAACATAAGGGGATAGACACGAAGTGAGAAAATACTGCCGGAGAAGGGCGCCGACGCGCTCTCTGGGTGCAGCGTGGCCACAACCTGCAATCTGTAAATGGCGCAGTGTCTGCAAAGACCAATAAACTGAGGTCCAACCAAATGAGTCGTGCCTGTGTGTACGCTCGTGTCATGCAGTGTGGAAGATGAGGCGGTTTCTAGTGCGCTCAGACACACACATGATCCCCACGATCAATTCGAGGACTTTTTCATCACTCCAAACAAGAAACTCCATATTCCTTACTGGTTTTGCTTCATTTTTAAAAGTCTTTTCCTTTAACTTTCTTTTTGGGTGTGTGGGGGGAGGCATGGCATGGAATTGTTTGCTTTCTTTCTTGTAACTCTTTAAAGATACCTTTCCATTGTCTTCTGCTATGCATAGCTTTAGGTGAAAAGTCTGTAATAATTCCTTTGTTCCATTGTCTATGATGTGGGGTTTTTTCCCCTCTTGCTCCTTGTTAGATTTCTTATTACTATTTTTCAGAAACTTGATTATGTGGCCTGAGTAGGTTTCTGTTGTGTTTATTCTACTTTAGATTCATCGAGACGCCTGAATCCACGGGTTTATAGTTTTTGTCAAAATTGGAAATTCTTTAGCCGTTATTTCTTCAATTATTTGGTCCTCCCCCTCCTCCGGGATCTCCCCCTCCCAACTTGGACAGGTAAAAGATCCTTTATTCTTAGATCACTGGATCTGTTCCCCCTTTTTCCAGTCTTTTCTGTCTCTTTGCTGTAGTCTGAATGGATTCTATCGTTTTGTCTTCAGGTTCACCACGGCTTTCCTGTGCAATACCTACTCCACTGCTAATTCCTTTCAAGGAACTTTTCATCTCACAAATTGTAATTTTCATTTCCAGAAACTCTATTTGGCCTTTTTATATACCTCCTGTAACATTCCCAGTTACATTCACATTTCCCCTTAAATACCTAAGCACAGATTCAATACTGTCTCAAGCCCCTGTCTGCTACTTTCATATCACTTTCATTTCTGGGTCTACTGCTATTGGTTAGTTTTTCTTCGGGCTTTGGGTCTCATCTTCCAGCTTCTTCTATGACTAGTAATATTTGGTGGGATGTTGTGTGTTGCATGCTATGTTGCTGAGGGCTGGATTTCCACTCTTCCTACGTGGAGTGCTGGGTTCATCTGGCAGTAAGCTCATTTGCAGATCAGTGCGACATTTTGGGGGACTGATTTTGTTCTTCGTTTCAGCAAGTGTTTGCAGCTTTGGCTCAAAGGCTATTTGAGCCCTGCTAATAAGGCACGACCCTTTGGCATCCCTGCTGCGTACCTGGGCGCTCAACAACCTGGTCACAACTCGAATGTCTCCCAGCCCTGGGAACGGCTCACCTTACAGCCACCTGGCCACTCTGCCCACCTGGTGACAGTCCTCTACGCCTACGTGGCTTTGCATCCAGCCAAAGGCTCAAAGGCGCCCCCACATTGCTCTGTGAACTTGCTCTGCATGGCGCCCTCCCCTCTGGAGTGCAGCCCCTCTACTCTGGACTCAGTTTCCTCTCCTTGTACAACGGCTCCAG
The DNA here is from genome assembly GCF_006229205.1 of Suricata suricatta. NCBI lineage: Eukaryota > Metazoa > Chordata > Mammalia > Carnivora > Herpestidae > Suricata > Suricata suricatta. The sequence goes on from NC_043700.1 coordinate 191,197,972, forward strand.
AAACCGCGTCCGGGCACAAAGCTGGGCATTCGCAGGGTCTCTGCCTTGTGTCCCTGGTCTTACTCTGAGGCAGCCCGTGCTCCAGGGCCTGGAAACAGTTGTCTCGTGTACTCTGTCCAGTTTTATAGCTGTGCACGGAGGGTGGTAAGTGCAGCGCCAGTCGCTGCCCCCTGACAGAGCCACTGCTGTTGTTTTCAAAACCGAAGATTGTCCAGAGGGGCTCCGTCCACTTACGGTGGTCACGCCCCCTCATCTCTATGCTGCGCGCACAGAAACTATTTGATGGTCCCAGTGGGAGTTTAGTGCAAACGTGGTGCAAGAGCACAGTGACCGTCATCAGAAACATTCCTTGTCACTGTCCCCCCACCTCTGCACCCCTGACAATGATGTATCCGTTTCTGTCCCACACAAACGCCACAGCTACAGACAAGAGCTTTGGGGACAACCCTCGGAAAGTGCCCTTGAAACACGGAGAAGAAAATAAACTCTGATTATTTTTTTTTATTCTTTGTCTCTTAGAAATGAAACATCTTCCTGGGAGTGGGAGCGATGTGGGGTGGGGGGCACGGGGAGGGGCAGGAGGAGGGGGCCAGTGAGAACACCCTCTGGTCTCCTTGCTAAGCCCCCAGAGGTCCAGGGCAGAGAGGGGAGCCACTTGTGGCCTTGCCGGGGGGCTCAGGCTCCCAGGCCATCTCCAGTGACCCTCTGCCTCATCCTTGCTCTGGGCCAGGCGCGGGGCACCACGGGAGCAGCAGCCCGGCCCCTCTCCGCACGCGGCTGGGAGACATGCCGCCAGGGGAGGGGCCGCGGGCCCAGGTGAGCAGCTGCGCAGGGCACAGCAGGGCCCCGACGAGGGAGGGGGGCTGCTCCCGGGTGGGAAGGCCCTGCGGGTGGGACCCTCGTACCTCTGCGTCTCTGGGTGCTGAGCCCTGCCGAGTCTGAGCTAACGCAGCTCTGAGTCCTGGTGCCGGCCCTGCACCAGGCGCAGAGTGCGTAACAAGCCTGGTGGGAGGAAGGAAGGAAGGGACGAACGAACCGAGGAGCCTGTGCCGCCCTCTCAGCCAGGCTGGAGCCCGGACCTGCTCGTGGACGCCAGCGGGCAGGGAGGAGGGCGGCCGACGGAGAAGCGGGGCCCCAAGCGGGCACATGGTGGAGCCTCCATGGGGGCCGTGGCTGGGGGGTCTAGGAAGGGAGGGACCCTTCCCCAAATCTGGCAGACACTCACGCTTGGGGGCCCTGAACCTGGGGGCCGGGAGAGGGGCCAGCCACAGGCCGGGGACACAGGCAGCTGAGCAGGGGCTGGAGCGTGGACTCCCAGCCACCAGCACGTGAGAAGGGACCTGTGGGGGATGCCAGCAGGGGAGCAGCCACCAAGGGGGCCGAGGGGGAGGGGCGGCCTCAGAACCTGTTGGGCTCTGTGCCCCCCAGGAAAGAGGGCCTGGGCCTGCGGAGTCAGGGGCTGGACTGTGTGCCTCGGTGCTCGGCCACCCAGTGTCCACCTGCTCCCTGCCCTGGGCTGGGACCTGCCTCTGCTCCCAGCTGTGGCCCAATAGGAGGAAGGGAGGGAGGGGGAAGGAAGGGGGGGGAGGGAGGGAGGAAGAA
>NC_043700.1:191199673-191206405 GCF_006229205.1 Suricata suricatta
AAGAGGAGGCAGGGAAGGAGGGGTGGGAGGAAGGGGAGGGGGTGGGAGGGGGAGGGAGGCAGGGAAGGAGAGGTGGGAGGGAAGGTGGGTTGGGAGGCCGGGAGGGGCCGCCTCACTCACCGGCAGGCGGCGCACACGAAGCAGTCGGGGTGGTAGGTCCTGCCGAGCGCCGACACCACCTCGCCCTCGATGAAGCGGTCGCAGCGGAAGCAGCGGGTCCCGTACAGCCTCTGGTAGTCCCGCGTGCAGATGTACTCGCCCTGCCGCACGAAGAAGCCGCCCTCGGCCAGGTCACAGCCGCACGCTGGGGACAGCACCAGCGTCAGGGCCCCACTGCGCACGACCCCCGCCCGACTCGGGTCTCGGTGCGCTCACGTGGCCGCCTTGCGGAAGGTTCCAGACGAGTGGCTCTGACCCGGGACAGAGGGGGCTCTGCCAGGCAGCCAGCGCGGCCCCCTCCCCCGCCGGTGCCCGCGAGGCCGGGCTGCTCTGTCCCCACACGGATGCGGCGGCCCGAAGGTGCTCCGTCCTGGGCGGGAAGGCCCACCGGGTGGAGGACAGATGCATCCCTGGGGTGGTCCCCAGGCCACCGAGAAACTCCCTAACCCCCCCCCCACGTCCATCTCCATGCCCCCACGTGTCCCCCACACTGTGGACGAGGCCAGACCTCCCACGGGAGGGAGAGAGGTCACGGTCACTCGAACACAAAGCCTTTTGTCCCCTGCCCCCTAACACACACTCTGGCCCCAGGAAGAGCCCGTGGGGGGGCTGGGGGACCTTTGCCAGGTGGGGGAGGGGGTGACACCGTGCATTCACCCCACACACTCCCCCTCCAGCCCAGAGGCACGTGGGGGCAGAGGGAGCCGCCTATGCTCTCCGGGCTGGCCCAGCCCCGCCCTGCTGGGACCGAGAGGACACCCCCGCAGCTCCAGATGCCAGGTCTGACCTCAGTCCCGGGTCCTCCTGGGTCACAGCCCCCAAGCAGAGTTGAAAACCATGTCCTTCCTGCCTCCCTCCCTCCTTCCTTCCTCCTTCAATATGGTTTTGCATCAACACTTAAAATTTTCCACCAAAACATTAAGTGATTGCAAAGGACGCTCTTTCTGGGGGCCTCCGGGTCCGGGCATCTCTGGATTTAACTCGCATCGTCCTTTGAAGCAACCGCTGGGAGGTCTCGCCGCAGGCAGACCACCAGCATCGACGCGCAAAGCCCACAGCCGGCATCGGCCAAAGCGGAGCCTTGACCTTGTCCCTCTTTTGCCTGGAAAGCCTACTTCCCGTCCACTCCCCCAAAGAACCGCAAGCGAACGTAATGTATTTTAAGGCCGGAAGTGCCGCGTCTTCTCCGCAAGAAAAAATTCCACAGTCAACGTGGACGTTGATTTCTTAGGAATGTTGTGCTGCCACAAGGCTCTGGATATTTAATAAGTTAGTCTGGATTGGGTTATTTTTTACTAAGATGGACAAAAAGCTACCAAACTGCCACACACATTACACATTTGGATAAGTCGTTGGCAATGACAGGAGAGCTTTCTGCGTGGGCTCCTGTACCACGAACGATGGTGACCCAGGGGGGTGCCCAGTGTCTGGCCAAGGGAACCCGACTGGAGAACTAACTGCACCGTCACCGGGCGCCCTGGGTCTGGGAGGCGAGGGGACGCCTGGTCCCCAGCAGGTGCCTTCTCACGAGGGTCACGTTTTGGAAGAGCGTCTGTGGAAATCTGGAGTCTGGAGACAACCTCCATGGAGTCAGGGTCCCCTCGGCCCGGTCTGCTCAGCATGGTCAGCAGACCCCCCCTCAGTTCATGCCCACTCAGTGCCCACCACCCACCCTGTCACCTGCGACCCGGGGGCTCTGGTGGCCCTGCGGGGAGGAGTGTCCACTCAGCTCAGCTCCTATCTCCCGCACAAGGTGGGCCGTGGGCCTCTGCTGGGGCTCCCTGTGCCCTCGCCCGGGCCACAGGGCGGCACATGCCGTGTCCCGGTAACGGACATAGGAGACGTTAGCTCTGCAGACAAGAGGGGACATGAGCTGGGCAGCGGAGAGCCCGGGCTGCCTGGCTTTGGACCCCAGCTCCACCTGAGCCCGTAGCTGTGTGTCCTGGGAAGTCCCTTAACCTCTCTGGGCCTCTGCAGCCCCATCTGGAACACAGAACACATGTCCAAGGTAAAACCGGCAGCACAGAGAAGATCCTCTGAGCCCCGAGTTATGCGGGGCCCCTTCAAGGCTATGGCTGTGCGAATATCACTCAGGGAAGGAGAGGTGGGAGGGAAGGTGGGTTGGGAGGAAGGGAGAGGGCGGGAGGGGAGGCCACCATCCGGCCTGAAGCCTCCGCCCCGGCCTGGGAGGGAAAGCCCTGTGTGTGGTGATGCGCCGAGGCGCTGGCCTAGCAGGTGTCCCCGACTCGGGAAGAATGGGCTCTGTGTTACTAGGAGTCCTTCTCTGTCAAGTTCACTTATAAAACGACAGCCGTGGAGGCCCAGCTGGGCCCAGGGGAGCCGCACTCTGGCATCTGCTATCTTCCACGTCTTTCTGAGGAGGTGGTGGCATCCCTCCTCCCTGAAGGAGACAGATGTGCAGATGGACACAGCGCCCCGCAGAAGCCACGCCCGCCAACGTCACAGGCCCTGGGAGAGCACCCGACACAGCCTGCAGCCGCGCTGCCTGGCGGTCTCCTCCGGTCGCCCCTGCTACCTTGGACTGTAAGCACGTAAGGTCATAGTCAAAACCCGACCGTCTGTCCGCTAACTGCAGAATCCAAATTCATTAGTAATTTGAAGCCTAAGCAGGACCGTCCCTACGCTCCGTGCTGCCCGTTGAATTGGCCGACACCGACGGGGTGGCGGAGCGGCAGCGGGGGGTCCGGAGAGCAGCGGCCGCTCTGCAGGACTGGTCAGCAGCCGGGCACTGGTGGGGGGACTCTTCCTGGAACACCACTTAGCACGGACTCTACAGAACATGAGCACCCCTCTTGCCCTTGGCCCCGGGCATCTCTTCTGGGACCTCATTCCCAGGAAATGACCGCAGAAGTTCGGTCAGCTGGCGTCCGCTGCAGCCTCAGTATGAGCACGGCGGTAAATTAATGCGGGCTTCCGACATGGGCTGCCTGGATGGGAATCCTCACTCCCGCTGCCCCCCAACCGTGACCTCGGGCAAGCTGCTTAACCTCTCTGAACCTCCGAGTCCTAACATGGGGTTAGCCCAGTGCCGGATGGAATGACTCAAGTGTTCAACAGCAAAGGAATGGCCGAGTTCACGGTGGGCCTTGCACGTGAGGACCTGGGGCAGGTACGGAAACTGATGTGGAAGGGTTTGCATGATGGGGACAGGGCGCCCATGGTCACGGGAGTGACTAAATCAGGACACAGAGGTGTGTACATAACCTGACTTCGAATTGAAGAGACTCACGAGGGACAGGACGGGGAGGCTGCCCACGATCCCGAACCCGACAGGAGTCCCCTCGCGTGGCCCCTAGGGGGTGCTTCCCACTCTCCCTTGGCCTTCCCGTGTTGGTGCTCCCCGTGCTGATGCTCCCCGTGCTAGTACTCCCCATGCTGGTGCTCCCTGTGCCGGAGCTCCCTGTGCTGGAGCTCCCTGTGCCGGAGCTCCCTGTGCTGGTGCTCCCTGTGCTGATGCTCCCCGTGCTGGTGCTCCCCGTGCCGGTGCTCCCTGTGCCGGAGCTCCCTGTGCTGGTGCTCCCTGTGCCGGAGCTCCCTGTGCTGGTGCTCCCCGTGCTGATGCTCCCCGTGCTAGTGCTCCCTGTGCTGATGCTCCCTGTATCGATGCTCCCCATGCTGGTGCTCCCTGTGCCGGTGGCAGAGGAAGCAGCCGTGAGCATCAGGACGCAAGGACACAGTGCAGCCGATCTGAGCAAGCTGGCTGGGGCTCGTGGGCACTGCCAGCCAGGGCCCACCCCATCTCTGCCGGCAACCCTCCATCTGTACCCACAGGCCTGTCTCTGGAGTGACCTCCCTGCCACGTGGCCTGTGGGTCCTGGATGGCCCTGTGTGCAGCTTGGACACCTGCCTGGGGCCGGTGGACGAGGCCCATCTGTGAGTGGCTTTCTTTTGGTTCTGGAAGTCTTGGGTTGGTTTCTCATAAACGCCTTGGGGGTGCCCCTAAAGGAGAGAATGCGGGCATTCTACCCCATTCCCTTGTCACCCCAGGTGCCCAGAGCGGCTCTCCGGTGGCTATTTATAGTCCCAGATGGAAGTGTCCTTGCCGCTAACCCCACAGCCGCGACAGGGCCACAGGCAGAGCGGGCGGGCTCACTGCTCCCCCCCACCTCCTTCCCTCCATCAGGGTCCTGCTTCGCCCCACTGAGCTGGGCGTCAACGGGGGAGGTGGCCTCCTGTGGTCGTGACCTTGGAGCCAGGACTGTGTTTCCAGGGCGTTATGAGCATCGTAAAGACCGCAGTCAAGACCCGGGGTTCCGGAAGCGCAGAGCTCGGCCACACGCACAAGGTCAAGAGGACCACACTGGGCTCTCGGGGCAAATTTCAAGCTGTTGGTAAAAATGGCAACACTTTCATTTTTTTCTGGAGGACCTACTACGTGCTGGGCGTCCGCCGCATTTCGAGCACATGCAGCGTGAGAACAGAGCCAGACCTCAGCACGCAGCCGGAATCCCACGTCCCCGCGCGGCGGACACCACGGTCTCTGGCCCCGGCCCCTTCCCCACGCCCACCGGGGCCCTCCGCACAGGGCCCTCCTCTGCACTGTCCCCGGGCCTAGAGCCAGGGCCTCCCAAGGACCCCCTCCCCGGCGCTCATTCTGCTCCGGACTGTTCCCAAGTCCCCCAGGTGCACACCCTGCTTTCCTGTCTTCATTCCAGCTGCTCCCTCGGGCTGCAAGGCCCTTCCCGAACATCCCTCAAGTCTTCACTCAGCTCACCTCCTCTGTGAGGCCCACCCTGATTACCCAACTGAAAAGAACAACTCCACCAGCACTCTTGTGCCTGCCGGTCCCTCCCCCTCTTCCTCCCCTGCCGTATGGCACCTTCTGGCACATGGTAAAATGGATTTATCCTGTCCGGTGTTTACTGTCCATCCCCCGCACTAGAACATGACCTCCGTGAGGACAAACATGTCCGCTGTGTTCACGGGCGCACCTCAAGCCACCGCCTGAGCAGGATAGCTGGACAAACCCTGAGGTTAGGACCCCCACGGGCAGGCGGCAGCAGGGGTGGGCTTTGAACCCAGCAACAAAACCCAAGCCTGGGGAGTCCACAAAGGAGCGTGTAATTACATAACTATTTCCTGGGTCCTCCCAGGTAAACTGAGGCACGCCAAACAAGCAGCATGGTGGCAAGAGCCCATCCCACTGGGGCCTCTTGTGAGATGCTGCGGGCACCTGGCAACATGCCCCCCAGGGACAGACACGACTGGTCTCAGTGAGTCGTGATCCTCCTTCCTGGTCCTCTGTGCCGCGTGGGTGGACATGTGACGCGGTTTCTGCCAAGGAGCCATACTGCAAGTCTCTGGGGGAGCCTCAGGGAAGGAGTTCTCCCTGATCAAAGGGAGAATCATGTGAGCAGGGAGCCCTTTGCCTGTGCCTATCCCCCTGTGAGGGTGTGATGCTTGGAGCTATGGCAGCCACCTTGGGGCCATGAGGAGAGGCACCTCTGCCATGTACGGGATGTGGGGCGGGCGGGGGGCCGAGGGGATGGGGTGGCAGCGGAGAGAGAAGCTGCATCTTTAATATCCTTGTTGAGCTGTGAAGTTACCCAACTCTGGGGGTCAAGGGGCCACTTCCAGGCTTTGTGTTAAGATGATAAACATATGAGGCACCCGGGGGGCTCAGTTAGTTCAGTGTCTGACTTTGGCTCAGATGATCTCGCAGTTCGTGGGTTTGAGCCCCACGTCGGGCTCTCCACTCAGCACAGAGCCCGCCTCAGATCCTCCGTCCCCTCCCTCCCTGCCCCTGCCCTGCTCTCGTTCTCTCAGGATCTCGCTCTCAAAAATAAACATTAAAAACAAGATGATAGGGGAGGCTGGGGGGCTCCGTCGGTTGAACACCCGACTTCAGCTCAGGTCACGATCTCACGGTTCGTGGGTTTGAGCCGCACATCGGGCTCTGTGCTGACACTCGGAGCCTGGAGCCTGCTTCAGATTCTGTGTCTCCCTCTCTCTGCCCATCCCCAATCATGCTCTGTCTCTCTCTCTCAAAAATAAATAAACATTAAAAAAAGATTTAAAAAAAAAACAAAGAAAAAACCCAAGATGATAAATACTCATGCTGTCTAAGACACTTGAGGTGGGTGTTCATTTTTATTCATCCAAAAGTACTGTCATGACTCACAGGCTTTGCATTTTCATGAGAAACTGGATAAAAGACCAACCCGGCGCTGCAACTCAAGGAACGCAGCTTTCTCCCCAGCCCCCAGACAACCTCAGTCCCCACAGCGCTCCTGAGCAGCCTGCCGCCAGGTCGGGGCCCTGCTGCACCTGCAGGCTGGGCACGGCCACCTGGCACTGGGCGAGGCTCTGCCACTGGCTGTGCGTGTGTGCAACGGTCTCTAGACAGGACCCGCGTGCCCACACTCCCCGCCTCCCAGAGCACCAGCACAGCAAGTGCGGGGAGCAGCCTGGGCACAGAGGGGGCGGGCCCTGACTGCAGTGGGGGCGGGGCTCTGACCACAGAGGGAGGGGGGCCCAGACCACAGTGGGGGCGGGGCTCTGACCACAGAGGGAGGGGGGCCCAGACCACAGAGGGGGTGGGGCCCTGACCAC
>NC_043700.1:191206505-191217270 GCF_006229205.1 Suricata suricatta
GACCACAGAGCAGGTGGGGCCCCGCCAGGGCCGCCGCCTGAGGCGGTGAAGAAGGCTGCAGCTATCACCAGGTCTGCTCATGAACTAAACCGCAGAGGACAAGGTGATCTGTCCCAGAGGCGCTGTGGGAGGGGAGGGGCTCCCGGGGCAGACCCCTCCCACCAAACCCTGTGGGTCAAACCGGGACCCCATCCTGATGCCTTCTATTTACCCGGTTCCTCAGGTCTGCGCTTACAGACAATCCTTTTAAACGCGGCGGCCACTTCCCGCGTCTTTTAAAGTAGGCACTGAGGAAGAGCAGGTCACTGGATTTTGCTTTTCAGACACAGCAAATTTGTGTTTTGGAGAGTAGAGAAAATTAAACCAGACAAATCCCTGGGACGCTCTGATGACAAGGAAGAGAAGCTTCAGGTAAGGGGGTGGGCGCTCTCCACAGCGGGGGTGGGGTCCTGACCACAGAGGAGGTGGGGCCAGGACCACAGAGGGGGTAGGGCCCTGACCAGAGGGGGTGGGGCCTGGACCACAAAGGGGGCGGGGCCCTGGCCACAGCGGGGTGGGGTCCTGACCACAGAGGAGGGGAGACCCTGACCACAGAGGGGAGTGGGGCCCTGACCACAGCGGAGGTGGGACCCTGACCACAGAGGGGTGTGGGGCTCTGACCACAGAGGAGGTGGGGCTCTACCACAGAGGGAGGCGGGACCACGCACGGGAGCAGCATCATGGGCAAAGGCGTGTTTTCAGGGTCCTACAGGATTGCCATTTTCACACGCCCCCAGGGGGTCACTCTATCCTTCCCAAAAAACGATCTAGGCTGTGCCAGGGTCCCAGGGCACTCCCACCCCTGCCAGAGACGGTGTCGCCCCAGAGGTCCCTGCGTGGGTGGTGCTCGGGGCGCAGGGGTCTTCCCCGGGTCACTGGCCCCCGCAGGACCCCCGTGTCTCCCGCTGCACTCTGCCCTCCTCCCGGGGCTTTAGGCCCATTTCTGGGGTAGGAGCCCCAGCCAGTGTTCTCGAGTTTTCTTTCCAAACAACGGGGCTCAACAGGTAGTCTTCGCGGAGGGCTGCAGGCGGCGCTCCTCCAGGGGTGGGGGCCTCACCTGCGGCCTCACACCCCCAAGCATGGGAGACACCCCCACAGAACCCTCTGAGGGACCCATCCGAGGCCACGGTCCAGCCCTGGAGAGCCACCCCCTCGAGGGACAGTCTCAGGTCCCTCTCAGGGCCAACGGCACCAGGAGGAGCCTGGGCCCCCAGCCCCATCCCCCTCCAGCCCTGCAGTACCCCGAGGTCAAACCTCCGACCGGCGCTCCACACCCCCTGCACCTGCCCCTGCCGCTTGGATCCGCCTGGCATCCCCTCGGGTTCCTCCTCACTCCAGGTTAGAGCCCGAACACCACCTCCTCTGCAAAGCCCTCCCTGGAAGCTTCCAGATCCTTCCTCGCCCCCACCCCCAGCTCTTGCTTTAGCTGGCGTATCTATGTCCTCACGAGATGTCACCTCTCTCAGCAGGGGTGAGGAACGGAGGACGGGGACACTCACCTTTACAGACGAAGCACTTGATGTGGAAATACTTGTTCTGGACCCTCAGCACCTCACCCTTGCACACGTTCCCGCAGGTGTTGCACAGGATGGCCGTGCTGGGCGGCTTCTCCAGGGGGCTGTGAGCAGCCTGGGGCTCCGACACTGCAGGGGGAGCAGCCACGTTAGATACCGGGGTGCACCGCGCACAGGCCAGGAAACCGGCGACTGCGCCCCGCCAGCTCAAGCCCCGAGGGCGTCAGGAGACAGACTGGTCTTCCTTCCCGGGGGACCAGAGGGCAGCGGAGACCTGAGCTCCTTCCACGACGCCCGCACGTGGCCATGTGCCCCCATCGCTGTGTGCTCGTCTGTGTGGGGCGGGGATCGCAGCCCCGCCCCAAAGGGCATCCTGTTCTCCTGCTGTCTCCCCTGAGCTGAGGGTCCCTTCCGCTGCCGGGAGGCCCACACTACTCCCTTCTGCCAGAGCAGGAAGCATGGCAAGTCCCTCTGTGTGCTGGGGACGTGGACCTGAGTCCCGCCACGGCCTGGGATGTTCATGGAGCTGCCAGAAACCCACTGAGGACAGTCGTGGTGGGCAGTTAAAGGGCCCAGCCGTGGGGCTCCTGGGGCCTGGGCAGGGCCACATGCTCCTCTTCCCCACCCTCCCCCTGTGGAGGCCGGCAGACAGGACGAGGGGGCCCCCAGCAAGCCGACCCCTTAAGGAGCCCACGCCTGGCAGTGGAGACAGCCCAAGGGGCAGAGCTGAGGCTGGGGGAGGCCCAGGGGTTGGGGACCAGCAGAGTCACATGAAACACAGGGAGGAGCTGGCCGCATGGCAGAGAGCATGGCCCATGTCATAGGGACCTGAGCTGGGTGGATTCTTCTGACTCAGGACCAAAAGGAGGAAACCAAACCTGACCAGCCACGTGGACGCCCCCTTCCGGTGGCCTCCCGGCCTCCTGACCTCCCGGCCTCCCCACCTCCTTGGCAGGTGCATGCATGCACACGCACGCACGCACACACACACACACACACCCATTAACACGATTCTCTAACACCAGCTTTGACGTCTGTCTCATCTCTGTAGTAAACATCAAGGAGGTCATGCCAGACAGAGGAGAACACTTCTCCGTTCGATTTCCCCCCCTGCCCCCCAGAACCCCGCATCCCAGCAGCCCCCATCTGCCAGAGCAGGGTCCCTCTCTGCTGCGGTCCCTGCCCGAGGCAGGGAGAGTGAGAGTGGGTGGCACAGAGGGAGCTGGGCCATGCCTGGTGGGGACAGCAGGCTGTCTGAGGCGGAGGAGGGCTGTGAACGCCGCGAGGGTAGCACGGTGCCAGCTAGCTGGGGACGAGGGGCAGGTGCAGGGAAGGAGGCGAGCGGCGTGGAAGGTAGTGTGGCGTCGCCCTGGGCACCCCGGGCCGGGAGGCAGCGCCTGCCTTGTGCCTCCAGAGGCGTCAGGATCCAAACAGCAGAGGGCAGTGCAGCGCCCGGCGGGGGCCCCTCCTGGGACCCTGGTGACCTTCCTGCCCTCGCTGAAGGGCCAACACTGGGCTCGCCCTTTGCCTCTTCTTCCTGTAGAACGAGTGCAGCAATGGCCTCATCTACTACTTGATACAATCAGCGGAAGGAGGCAGAGAGCGGGATTTCCTGGGCTTGAATTTCAGACTCCCCTTCTGGAACGAGCTGCTGGAATCCGATGTGAAGCCTGCGGACAGCCCAGCGTGGCCAATCCCGAGGCTCAATCGAGACTGTGTGGGGGCGGGGAGGGGGACCGAGGTCCTCGACGCCGGACACTGTTATTTTCTCATCTGTCAGGCAGACAAAGGACAACAGCCTGCCGTCTGTCCACGAGTGGACAAGCAAGTCTTTCTACTGCTGGAATCGGGCTCAAGTCCAGGGAGGGAAGGTCACTGTCAGAGTCCTGGGGGAGCGCAGGCTGTGGGGACAGACGGCCTGGGTGCAGCCCCAGCCTCGCCTCCTACGTGCTGTGACCTGGAGTGTCCAACCGTCCACGCAGCTGTCCGTCTGCTCAGCTGCCGGTTCCCATCACCTGCCCCAGACGGTTGCTAGGATGTGGGCTCAATACACAACAGCTACTGTCATTTTCAGGAACACGCGGCCCACACCACCCGTTTCCTGGCTCCTGGAGATATATCTGGCTTGTGGGCGGAGCTGCTTTTTTCCGAGGGGACCCACCCTGCCCACGGGCGGGGCGGGGGGAGGGGGGGAGTTTAAAGCCTCCTGGGGGCTCTGGGCGGTAGAGCGGTGGTGCTGCCCTCTGGCGGTGGAAAGAAGACACTGCGCCATGGAGCGCAGGCGTTCCCTCTGGCCGCACCTGCTGGCTTGGCCCTCCATCCCAGCCGTGAACCCTGCAGACTTGTGGCGGGGGCCTTCTAAACCCCCACAACGGGCTTACTTCTTGCATCTCCTGCACTTGCAAGAAATCCCCGTATGGGGACTATGCTGGGGCAGATCTCCTCCGGGGCGGGCTGTTGTCCCTGATGCTGCCGAGGGAACTGAGGCCTGGGGACATGGTGGTCCAGGACCTGCGCATGACCACACCCAGGCTCTTCTCCACTCGGCCCCAGGACAGGGATGGGCCTGGTGTCTGGCGTGTGGGTATTCCATTTAGAAAGGAGAATTCTGACGAAACTAGCTATCAAGCCTCAAAAAGATATGGAGAAATCCTACATGCTTATTACCAAGGGAAGCAAGCCCATCAGAAGAAGCTTCGGGGCTGTGGGATCCCATCGACAGGAGATCCTGGGAAAGGCAAAACCATGGAAACAATAATAACTTAAAAAAAAGGTCGGCGGTTGTCAGGGCGGGGGGCTGCGAACCCACCGTGTGTTCTGCGATGTGGGCACACGTCACGGCCACTTGTTGGCATCCACAGCGCCGCCCGCCGACCCCGGTGGGAACTTCAGTTCATAATAACGAACCGGGATCACTCCTGTCCGCAGTGAGCACCCCCAGCCCCCCACCGTTGCAAGATGCAAACACACGTGCAGTGTCCTTGGAACTCCACTTTCTGTGCAGTTTTGCTGTGGACGGAAAGCCACGCCAGGAAATAAAGTCAGTGACAATGTTTAAGAGCAAAGAAGCGGAGAGCGCGAGAGAACGGCCTCAGCGGAGCCTCACCGCACCGGCTCGCGGTCCCCCTACAATTCCAAGACCAGTTCTCGTCTGCGGTTTCCCGGAGCCTGGCTGCGACGGTCACCTAAGGCGTCAGCCCGAGCGGTGCGAATCGATCCCACAAAGGGTGGCGGCTATTTGATCCCCTGTGCCGATGAAACCCGGCCCCGGGGAGCCTGGCAGGAACAGGGAGTATTATATCACCGCGTAATGGGGGCGTTCACGGGGGACGGACGCGGCCAGTGAGCTGGGACCGAGGGCCAGCCCCGCAGTCCCCGCGAGGCCCCAGAGCCCCTCCAGGCTGCGGTCCCCCTCCTCTCTGGGGGCTACTAGCGCTGGGACTGGAGCCAGCAGCAGAGGGTGTGACATCCGGGGGCCCCGGTGTGACCCTGGAGAACTGACCAAACCCCAAGAAGCCTCAGTTTTCACATCTATAAATTGGAGCTTGGTCTCATGAGGAATTGTGTTAGACTCCATTAAAGTTGAGAAAGCTCCTGGTGCAAGGCTGGCCTGGTTGTCCCCAGGTCCCCAGATCTCAGCGCCACCCCCCCCCCAGAGCTGGGGGTGGGGACAGGCAGGAGGCGACAAGAGGGAGACCAGAAGCTCCCAGGGGACCGTGCCTTCGCTCACACACCAGCTCATCTGGCTGGATTTGCCTCCACGCTTTGGTCACCTCGTGACACAGCAGGGTGGGGGCGGGAAGGGGACAGCTGTACTGATCCCTGCTGTGCCCCTCCATGGCCGTGACACCTTGGGCAGGTCGCATGCCCACTTCTGTGAAGTGGGGACAAGTATCCCCAAAGGTGGGACCCTCGTGCGGATCAGAGCTCACAATGCAAGTGTAGCTGAGCGCCTGCTGTGTACAGGGTCGTCTTCCCCCTCCCCCCACGTCCGACAGTGACCTCCTGCAGGTGGGGCCCCTCGACACTGGCCTCTGTACCCAGCGCCTCACCCTGCGGTGCCCACCCAGGCCAGCACCGCCTCACGGCCCTTGGGTGGGGAGCAGGGACGTTGGCTGAACCCCACAAACACCACCGCTCAAGTCGGAGTCCAGCCCGGCTCCCTCTCCCTTGCAGCGGGCGGGCGCGGCGATTTCCTCACTCTGCTGAGCTGGGAACATACTTCCACCTCCGCGCCTGCCAGGCCCCCTGGTTCTGCCCGCACTCGGCCAGCGCAGCCCCGACCGCTTCCCACGCTGTCCTCAGGAATCCACCGTCAGACTGGAGGCCGGCGGTGCGCCCCTCGATCCCGTGCCCTCCGCGGTCCCCCCTCTTCCGCGGGGTCCGTCCCACTGCAGGCGCCACTGAGGCCGGCCTCCTCCGGCCTCGGAGCCTCCGCCCGGCCCCCTCCCGCCCTGCACCACCGCGCCCAGTGCAGGTAAAAGCACTTAATTCTGAAGTGCTCAACCCCAAGTGCCGTTGCTGCTTGCCGATTCAGTCATTCATGAACCCAGAGGAGGCCTGAGGACCTACTGTGTGCCAGATGGCACGGGGCCCAAACGGGCACAGCCCTGGCCCCTCACCTGCAGGAGGGGTCCATCACCCCCAGTTTCAACTTAAAAAAATTTTTTTAACATTTTTTCATTTTTGAGAGAGAGAGGCAGAGCGTGAGTGGGGGCGGGGCAGAGAGAGAGGGAGACACAGAATCTGAAGCAGCTCCAGGCTCTGAGCTGTCAGCACAGAGCCTGACGCGGGGCTCGAACCCACGAACTGGGAGGTCGTGACCTGAGCCGAAGTCACTTCACTGAGTCACCCAGGCGTCCCCATCACCCCCCCCCCCCCCGTTTTACAGATGACAGTGCTGAGACGTAGAGACGGGTGGGGACTTTCTGGCCACCCGGCAATGCCCGCCCATCCCCCGCAGCCCCCTGCTGGTCCGCACCCGTTCAGCTACCGGAATGGAGGAGCTCGGGAGCGGCAGGGAGACGGGGGCACAGAAGGGCCAGCACACCAGGTAGCCGGCGGCAGGAGAGGGGACACGCGGCCGAGCGAGCACGGGGGCAGGTGGGGGCGGGGAAGAGGCCTGTCGGGTCCCAGCAATCTGTGTCTCGATTCCAGACAGAAGGCTCCTGCGGGGTGTGACCCCCAGGAGGCTTCCAGCTGTGCCCTCCGTCCGTCACGTGGTTCTGCACGTGCTCTTCCTTCTCCGAGGGTCCAGTTCGTGCCGGAGCCCGAGCGGGTTGTGCCTGGCGGGGACAGAGACCACAGTCCCTGGTCTTCCTGCCCAGGGTTCGCTCAGGACGGACGCGCACCTGGAACCCCCACCCCGTCAGCCGGGACGGCCTCGCTGTGCTCTCCCCTCTGCTCTTGGCATCGCGCCACTGTGGTTCCAAACTGCGTGGCTGTGTTCTGGTATTGAACAGCCACACAAACCACACACGCACGCCCACCCCTGAGGCTCCCGCACGCCCCGGGTGGCTCCCAGGCACACAGCTTCTGTCCTTTCTCACGTCTTCACCTCCAACCGCCACAATGAGCAGAGAGCCACAGTGAGGCACAGCCTGGGCTGGACCTGGGTGCAATCGGGGAGAACTTCTGGGAGGTGACACGAGGTGGGCAGGTGCCCTCCGGGCCTCAGCAAGCGCACACGCCATGCTCACCTCCATCACAGTCCTGACCACGCTGGGCGGCCCTTGCCCATCGGCCTGTGTACCTGCCTCCCCGGCCTGGAACGTGGTGTCCCTTGGGCCTGGCTTGGGGAGAGGCTCTTGCACACGCCACGCGGCCATCGGCCTCCCTGTGGCTTGCGCCTCCCTCCAGCGCCGGTGTTTCTTTGGGTTGGTTTTCGAAAGACAGAGCAGGTGACGCAGCCACCCCCGAGCCCTGGAGGCCGTGTGCCCCGCCCCCGGGCTCGATCACAGGCTGTGCCCCGGGCCCAGACGAGGTCCTGCTCTCCCCGGCTGCCCACCCCCAGTGCTGCGTGTTGGAAAATCACACCAAATCAGACGGGAGCACCCCCTTCCCTAACCTACTTACAGGCCGCCTGCTAATTATAGTCGTGACCCAGGAAGCCGGTCTCTGGGGCGGCCGTTCTCCCCGAGGCCGTCGGCAGCCTGGGCCCAGCAGGCGGGCGATCCTGTGTGACTCTTCAGTATGTCCCCTGCCCAGTCCTCCACCCGGCGGAGATGCGGCCAGTGCCTGCGCCCCGCCAAGCTCGGGCCTTGCACTCAGGGGCACTGAGATGGGGACAGAAAAGCCCCACCCGGAAGCTCGCTGCACCGGACGCCTGAAGTCCCGGCAGCCCCCCGCATGCCCGTTTCGACATTGCCGCCACCAAACCGCGAGGACCCCTGTCCTCCTGGGGATGCCACCTCATGTGAAGCTGTTCCTTCGACACCCTGGGAGTGACCTGGCCCTCGGCTGGTTCCCCACAAATGTGGCCTCTGGTTCCTCTTAGGAGTCCAGGGAGCTCACCTGAGGCCTGACTGCAGCCGGCCGGCTTCGTGGACGTGGACGTGGGGCTCGGCACAGGGTCTGCAGGCAGAACTGAGATGTGAAAGCTCGGCATGTTCCCAAACCGGCCAACTTCCGCCCATGACGTCCTGGGGTCCCCTGGGCCCCGCTCAGGGCCGGCCCCGGACGCTGCCAGAAGTATCTGCTGGGTGGATGAGCTCACCCTCCCCCCCGCTCGCCCCACGGCCCTGAACGTCTTCCTGACATCCTCTCTTCTAAAGGGGTCTCCGCCTCCCCCAGGAGGCACAGCACCCAGCGCAGCACCTCGCACCTGCTAGGGGTTCAATAAATGCAACGAATCCACACCTACTGCACCAAATTGCACACGGCGTGCCCGGGCACCTGGCCCCCTGACTGCCCCTCCTTCGGGAGGTCCAGACGTGCGTCCCTCTGCGCAGTCCCTGGGGCAGATGCCGGTCCCACCAACTTCTCCAATGTGGCCTCACCGCGTCTTGAGCTACATGTGGGGGGTCTGAGACCCCTCCCCTGGAGCACAGGTGGGCATCGGAGATGGCCTCGGCCAACGGTGTGATGGAAACGACTCCGCGTGATTTCAGAGCCAGAGCATAATGCCACACACTGGCTTTTAAGGACATTTGCTCAACCTTGGAGCCCAGCGGCCATGCTGGGAGGAAGCCCAACCATCCCAAACATGGAGTGGCCGCAGGCTGGGGGCACGTGGGGCTGTTCTGACGCCCACCACACGGACCACCAGCCACAGGAGCCACGACGCCTCCAGAGGTCCATCCTCCCCCGTGCTCAGGTCACCCCCGGTCTTTATGACTCCCAGACACTGTGGAAAGGACAGAAAACGCCTCTGCCATGCCCTTTCTGGATTTCTGACCCTCAGAACCCGCGAATGTCCCAGAATGCATGTTTGGTGCCGAAGGTTTGGGGCGGTTTCTTATTGAGCCACAGAAAACCACGGCCAGACCCAGACTCCCCGGCCCAAGTCCCAAGCAGTGTGCCTCCCACCTCCTCGAGCAGCCGGCCCGAGGCTCGCTCCAGGTGGGGACCTCGCTGGAGGCTCCAGTCTGCCTCCAGGGCCCCCAAAGTTCAGCCCGGGGCTGGGGAAACAAAGGACCCAGTTCACCCCAGACCGCCAGGGTCATGCTGTCCCATGGGCCTCGGGGTGGGTGTGATCCTGGGCGACCCGGCCTGATGTGGGGCCCCTTGCTCCCAGGACTCTGCTGCCTTTGGGCAGGTTGGGGGACCTTCACAGGGAAAATTCCACCAGACCCGGGGAGGCCCGGGAGTCCAGGATGGCTCTCCGACCGAGTAGGAGCAGCTTGGCGTCTGGGTCCCCGCAGACGGAGCTCAGATCCCCGCTGCCCCATGGTTCTCCTGCCCGGAGCCGGGAGCTCATTCCCACAAAGTCCCTCTGGGCCACACACAGGCTGTGGGGACACCAGGCAGCCCCACGGAGCCTGGAATGAGCCTCGTACTTGATGGGGGAGGGGAAAGGGAGAAGAAGACCCAGCAATCGGCCGTGCCCCACTCCCTCCCGAGTGTTGGTGCAGTCAGAAGCGGGGTCCCAAGAGGCCACTAAAAGGGCCCATCTGTGACAGCCGAATTGTGGTCTCCCAGGGTCATAGTTGGCCCCTGACCCCCCACACCTCAGACTCTACCCGACTTAGAGGCAAGGCCCTCACAGGGGTGGTCAGGCGACAGTGAGGTCACGGGTGGGCGCTGCTCCAACACAACTGTCCTTACGCACACGGACGTCGGGACACAGAGGGGACACGCGCAGACACAGAGGCGGGACATCTGTCTGCGAGCCCGGGAGCGATCCCTCCCTCGGGGCCACGGAAGGACCGCCGCTGGCGACCTGTGATCTGAGACCCCCGCTCCCCGGATGTGAGCTGACACCTGCTGCAACAGCCCCGGCCGGTGGGACTTGGTCACTGCCACCCCAGGGAACAAGTCCGCCGTTCTGAGGGTGGAAAGAGCTGGAAGCAGGCCAGTGCCCCTCCCCCATCTGCAGGGGGGCAATGGTGTTACCCTGCTGGGGCAGGGCTGCCTCGTGGAGGGGGGCCCACAATGAGGGGGGTACGGGCTCCTCCCGGAGGCGGAAGCTGGGGGCACGGCGGCCGTGAGCAGCCCTGGAAATGCAGGCCGGCGCCCCTGGCCAGTCCCCAGCGCTCCAGCCCCAGGCAGCTGGTCCAGGAGGCCTTTCCACCCACGTCCCTGAGGGGATGATTTCATCGCCGGAAGAGCGGCTCTTCCTGACCGGAGAGGCATCTGAGGATCTCCTGGGTGGCATTCCAGAAGGTTAGGGCATCTGGGCCCGTCCTGTCCCCACACAGGCACAGGGGGACTGGCCAATGGCAGAGGGGCGGACCCGACCCAGGTCACACAGAGACTCTGGGCAGGCGGGGCGCAGGGCTCCGTCTCTGGGCTCCCAGGCCGGTATTTGACCCTCTGGTCACAGAGCCAGGGGCCAGGGTGGGCCCGCGAGAGCTGACATGACTGTGGGTCTGAACGTACACCCAGGGCCCAGGACACGTGTAAGTGCCCCAGTAAATGTTCCTTAAATCTGAGGGGGACAGGACACACACCGGATGACTCACAGCCCCGCAGGGGGCATCAGCCTGGGTGACACTCCTGTGTGTGACAACATCATCTTTCGGGTCCCGTGCCCGGCTAAGTGCCAGGCGCTG
>NC_043700.1:191217370-191220271 GCF_006229205.1 Suricata suricatta
CCCAGGGCGCAGCGAAGAGGGGCTTGGGACTCACTGCTCAGTTTCCAGGCGGCCTCCCCAGAGTGAGGCGCTGACGGGGAGACACGGGTGAGGGGGGCCTGGCCCCCACTCTGCAGGAAGACAGCAGCGAGGGCAGGGATCTGTCCCAGCCGCCCAGACGTCCCTCCCGTGTGCCAGGATGGAGGCCCCATGAGGCGAGGCACCTGCACCCCCACATCCCCCCCCACCAGCTTCAGAACCTCCCCCCTTGCATCCCTGCCTCCCTCTGCTCCAGGGGTCCAGTTCCCTCCCCTCCCTGCCGAGCCCCCCTCTGCCGTCACCCATGCCTGGAGTTTGCATGCATCAGGACACACTGGTCTATCTGGGCAGCTGACGGGCCAGCAGAACCGGGGTCCTAGGCTCAACTGGCATTTTGGCTCGGACACGTCTTCCCTGTGGGGGTGTCCGTGCAGGTGTGGGAACGCCCCTCTCCTGCCGTGACAAACAAGTGCCTCCAGACTTTGTCACATGTGCCCCCGGGCGAGCAAAGTCAGCCCTGGCTGGAGTAGCGGCAGGCGTCAGGGAGAAAGGAAGGAAGGGAAGGGGGCGGGAGGAGGACAGCCCAGGCAGCAGGGTCGGGGGCCCCCAGGCCCCACCACCCTGTGTTGTGGGACCACAAGCTCCTTTTTCCCGGGTCTCAGCTTGTTCTGTGAAATGGGTCACTCCATGGGGCTGTCATCAGGATGCCAGAACAGAAAACCCCCGAAGCCTGGCATACAGTTGGCGCTCACAGGTGCTGGCCCTCCCCACATTCACAAACAGCGGGGCCCAGTTAGACTACCTCCTATGGTGTCAGACCCCCCTCTCAGAGCTTGCTGGTGGGACTCAAGCCCTCCCCTCTGCCCAGAGGCCTCAGCCGGAGGGCAGTTCCCAGCTTTACCTATGGCTCCTCCTGGCGTCCCCATGGACTGTGGCTGCCTCTCCAGCGGACGGGGACACTGCACAGCGCAGCTGGGCTGGCGGCAGAATCCCCGCGGCCCGCCCGGCTCCAGAGGGACAGGCCAGAGGTCACGTGGCAGCCGCCTGCATGCCCGAGGAAAGGCCGGGCCACCGAAATAGACTCCCACCAGCCCCCAAACATGCACCTGTCTCCCGGGCGTCCGGGAAAAGGACTTTGGAAAGAGGCGCAGTGGGGGTGGCGGGGCCGGGCCATGTCCCGCCCCATGTGACTGGTGCAGGCCGCATACGCCCACACAGCCCTCTCGCAGCCCGTGCCCAGAGCTGGGGTCACTTGGCACCGCCCTCCAGGCCGGGGGCTTCACGCCAATGTCCTGAGCTCATGGCTCCGGAGGCCGGGAGGCCAGATCTGTGTTCTCCGGGCCGCACAGGGAGGACCCCTCCCTGTACCTTCCGGCTCCTGGGGCTCCTGGCCACTCACAACCTCTGCCTCTACGTGGCCTCTCCCAGCATGTCCGTGTGTCCGTCCTCTCCCATCTCTGTCCTGGTCAGGGCGGACTCCTCTCCATCTCTGTCTTAATGACACCTGCAAAGACCCTTATTCCAAATAAGGTCCCACGGTTCTGGGGGAGACCTTCTTAACCACGTGCCAGAGGGGAAACTGAGGCGGGGGCACAGGGAAGGATGCTGGGCATGAAAGGTGGCCCTGAGGCCCTGCCGGGTCCAGCTGACCTCGCCGCCCCGACGCACCCTGGGCCCTCAGGGCCCCCTGCTACCTTCAGTCCCCGAGTTCTGTGTATACAGTGAGCACGGCCCTGGACCGGCACGTGGCACAGAGGACCAGTCATCAGTGATCAGCACCGGACGCCACAGTCAGGAGGTGCTGGGGTGACACGGTGGCCTTGGGTGCTGCTCCGGGCAGGCTGCGTGACCCCTCCGACAGCACCAGCAGGAAGCACCTGATCCCACCAGCTCCTGAGAGTCAGGGGCAGGTGCTGGTGGCCGGGAGGGGCTTTCCTCACCTAATCTGACTGCCACTGGGCACCTCGGTCCCACTCGGCCTCCTGCCCACCCGGTCACTGGGGCTGGTGACCCGCAGACCCCCGCAGGCAACCCGCAGGGCTGTCTGGGCCCCGTGGGCCCCACAAATGAGCACAGATTATGCATCCAAGACACAAAGTTGTATCTCGTTAGCTTACAAATGAGAGGAGTTTCCCTGTCCCTCTATTCTGCTGTCCGTGCCCTGTGTCCCTGTGCCCTGCTCTGCAGAGACGAGGACGGTGACAGCGACCCCAGCCCCCCCCAGCACTCAGCGAGTCCCAGTGCTGCTCCGTGCCTGAGGCAGGAGCCATCGTGTCCCTATTGTCTCTAAGAAGAAACAGGCGAGAGACGGGTGGGGTGCTGCCAGCTCTGGTGGCAGGAGGGAGCTGAGGGCTTTGAGCCCAAGGGTCTGCCGGGGCCCTCTGTGAGTGACCAGTACCCTAGAGGGCGCCTGGGAGGAAGGGACACACAGAGACCAAGGGGCAGCGAGTCGCTGGATACTGGGAAGGAACAGCCGTGTGAGGTCGGACAGACGCGCTGGGAAGCTGGGGTGCTCAGTGTGGTGGGAAAGTGGGCAAAGGCCCGCCTTCTGCCTTCTGCCCTCCCAGAGCCTCTCAGCCCCGGGTCCCCTCCCCAAGGTCCCCCTCAGGGTCCCCAAGGCCCGATACCTTCCATCCACCTCGGCCGGGGGCCAGAATCCCCGCCCGTGGGGAGGGCCATCTGCCCCAATGCTGTCGGATCAGCCTCCCAGGATAGAAGGGCTGCATCCTGGTGAGGGGGCTTTGTCGACTCGGGGATCCTGGGGCAGAAATCAGTGCAGGCCTGGGGTCTGTTCTCCAGGTGTCTGCCCCCCCCCCCCCCCCCCCCCCCCCCCCCCCCCCCCCCCCCCCCCCCCCCCCCCCCCCCCCCCCCCCCCCCCCCCCC
>NC_043700.1:191220371-191240848 GCF_006229205.1 Suricata suricatta
GGCTCTGGAGTGGGCAGAGGGGCGGCTCGGCGGACGCCCGAGGGGAGGAAATGCTCCGATTCCCAGCCTCGTGGGGGGTTGCCCTGCCTTGGCCTGGCCTCAGCCTTCGCGGTCAACAGTGCTGTCCGAAGGCCGTCACCAGGACCCTGACGGGCTGATGCTGGTTGCAGTTTGCACCTCCCATCCTGGGGCTGACCGCGAGGCTCTGGGGGAACGGCGCCCTGCCCTCCCCAGACCCCACGGGAAGATGTGAGGTGAGCAGGTGAGGCTTCTGCCCGCCTGGAACCTTCCGGGCAGGAGCTCAGAAGAATGGAGTAGACGGGCAGAGCCGCCACTGTGACAGCCACCGGCCCGGGATCAAGGGCTCTGGGAGCAAGCACTTTGCACCGGGTTCTGTGTCACTGGCCAGTGACTTCCAAGCTGTTCCCACGCCAGCGCACAAAACGGACGTGTCCGTCAGACGGCGGTCCCGGGGGCCGGTGTGCACACCCTCCCTGGGCCTCCACCTCGGAACAGAGCTCCCTCCTGCCGCACAACGCCATGTCTGCTCACATGACTGGTTTTGGCCAATGACGCTCAGCCGGAAGTGGCCACCTGCAGCTGCGTCTATGGAGAGAACAGGGCCACCAGGGGGCGCCCCAGCCAGCCGCGGCCCCGAGCCAGGATGCGGGGCCCCGAGTGTCGGGGTGCCTGTTCCCCGGCATATAAGCTTCTGACGGCAGTTGTAACAAACGTTCTGGACCCAGGCGCTTCTTCGCAGCTACGGGGCCCAGGAGTCCAAAATCGGTACCACTGGGCCGGAAGCAAGGTACCTTCCCTTCGGCCACCGCGGGGACAACCTGCTGCCTCTTCCAGCTCCTGGGGCGGCCGGCACTCGGCTGGGGCCGCATCACCCCCATCCCCGCTCCGTGGCTGCGTGGCCTTGTTTTCTGTGCATCTGTCCCCAACCTCCCTCCGCCTCCTCTTCTAAGGATAACCGTGATTGCATTTGGGGCTCGGGCGGGTAATCCAGGATAATCCCCCTCATCGAAACATCCTTCCTTTAAAACCTTCTGCGAAAACGGCTTCCCAAATACGGCGCGCTGCTAGGTCCCAGGGGAGGGCGGGGCGGTGTGCAGGGGTCATTCCTCTGGTAGCGGCTGTCCATCCGGCGCGGAATCCACGGTAATGATCTTCACCAAACAATACCCGCTCTTAGGACTCACCGCGGCCGCCGTTTTCTGTTCATCCCACTTCTTACATAACCAGAGCTGCCGTGGCCCACTGAACTGGTTCCACTGCCACAAATGGGTCGCCACCTGCCACATAGAAAGTTCTAGCCCAACTTCCACACCTGCCAGGGAGGGGGACCCGAGTGACACAAAGTGATTGAAAGAAAAGAGAAAGGTGCTCTTTCTGCCCAGTGAGAGTGAGTGGGACTGACAGGTGCCTAGACGGACACACACGCGTGTGAAGACGGTCTTCACACAGCAGCCCGCACCCCAGGAAAGTCGGGTTCATCAGACGGCTTGGGGCAAGGCTCCGACCAGAAAGGAAAGGGTGTGCGGTCCCGGGCGGCCCCGGCCTCTTTGCCGTGAGGGACTGCCGTGCTCCCGCACCCTCCTCCCGGTCCCCCCGCCCCACACCCGGCACAGCCCGTCACTCCCCACCGACCGCTGCTCTGTTGTTCCCTCACATCTTCATTCACCAACATCGCTTAAAAGAGGAGACACAAATGAGATCAGAGCCTGGAACTTTCCAGCAGATGGTACCAATTTTCAAGGTGACTTTAAAGCAAGGACGACACTGACCCTTCTTCAGGGGCATAAGATTTGGGTCTGGAGGGACCTGCGGTGCCATCCGGGCCCCGGCAAGGGTTTCTAAGGCCCATCCCTGGCCCTCAGCCCTCATGCCCCTGCGTGCCGGACCCCCTGCCCAGAGCCCCCCGCAATCCGCAGTGGGGAGAGAATGCCTGGCCTCTGCCCCCACCTGCCACTGCCTTCACCACCCCTTCTGCAGCTCAAGCCGACCCAGACCCGGGTCTGCAACGAGCCCCACCAACGCTCAGCAGCTGGTGACCTTGGCCCAGAGCCGTGACCTGTCTGGGCCTCAGTGCCCCCGTCTGCAGAACGGGGATGCCTGCCTACTGGTTATAGGAGCTAAATGGCAGCTTGTATGTAAAGGCGGCTGGCGCCCAGCCTGGCACATGGTGGCACTTGGTAAATGACGTGTGTCTTTCCCAGCTGGTGACAGCATCAGGTTTCCACAGCTGCTGTGACAAATGACCCCATGCTGGGGGTGGGGGGGGCTTGAACAGCAGACCCCTGGGCTCTCACTGTTCAGGAGGCTGAGGGGCTGAATCAGGGCGTCAGCGGGGCTGAGCTCCAAACTCTGAAGGGGGGGCACCTGGGGGGCTCGGGTCATGATCTCACGGTTCGTGGGTTCGAGCCCTGTGTCTGGCTCTGTGCTGACAGCTCGGAGCCTGGAGCTGCTTCTGATTCTGTCTCCCTCTCTCTCTGCCCCTCCCCCGCTCCTGCGCTGTCTCTCTCTCTCTCTCTCTCTCTCTCTCTGTCTCTCAAAAATAAATAACCATTACAAAATATAAAAATAATAAATAAGTAAATAAACTCTGCCAGCTTCAGAACAAGAGAGAAAAATCTTCGGAGGGGCATGGGGTCAGCAGGGGGCTCAGCAGCTGGGCAGACCCTGGGGCCAGGAGGAGCTGGGGGCCACGAGGAGGCTGCAGGAGCCCCAAGGGACGGCCCCTCGGGGCCCCTAGAGCCGCCTGCAGGGCAGATCAGCCACTGAGAAGGGGGGGCTGGGGGTGACCATTCCTACCAACACGGCTCCTGCGCAGTCAACACCCCTGCACGGTGAACACCCCTGCACACCCCCCCAGCCCGTGGGGAGGGGGGCATCCTGCACTGAGATCACCAGCCAGTCATCTCCCTGCCGGACAACGGGAGGCCCCCACACCCATCCGCCTCCGAGTCAGTAAAGACAGAGAAGCAGCCGCTGGAAAACAAGCGAAGGAGGGACAGGAAGGACACAAGGGCCGGAAATGTAGAAAGTGCTCTGGGCGCTCCCAGTCCGGTGTGGGGGGCTTCCCATCCTCTTGGCAAGTAGGAACAGACACGGACGAATGGACGCTGCCTGTGCTGGGCTGGGAGGGGACGGGAACTCACGCCTCCTTTCTGGAAAAGGGGGAAACTGGAGGCCTCTGGGGAGAGCCGATTGGCAGATGACATTTCCATCGAGCGCTTCTGGTCCCGCGTCTGTCGGGTCCACCGCACGCGGCGCCTCCGCCAGTCCAAGCCCCCTGACCCATCGCCCGTTCCTCCCTCGTGTGCACAGCACGGGGTGCAGAGCGGGACTCTTGGGGGCCACGAGCAAACAAACTAGCAGGAGAGGGGACGGACGCAGACCAGCCATCGGACGCTCTCCGGGGGAAGCGGGACCCACGCGGCAGGCCCTGAGCCCAGCGCCCAGCGCCTCGCTGGCCTCAGTTTCTCATCTGTGCACCAGGGACACACAGCGCCCAGCCACGGTAGGGCGTGGTCACGGATAAACGAAGCATCACACGAGGGGACCGTCACTCTTCGAGGGCCTGGCGCCCGGCCCCTGCTGAGAGGGGGACCACCGGACGGCTGTGAGGCCAGCCCCCCACCCCTGCGCTGCCGATGGGACCATCAACATGGGACCGCACAGCCGTGGGCCCTGCAGGCCAGTCACAGCAGGCGGCGCGGGGGCAGCAGGTGGCCACCAGCAGGTGGATGAGAAGAGGCGGCGTGTCCGTGCGATGGAGTATGTTTCCACCTGAAAGAGGGCGGAAATTCTGACACACGCCAGACACGGGCGAGCCCTGAGGACACTCAGCTCAGTTCGAGGATCCCACTCACACGAGGGGCCCTAGGAGTCCGATCTGCAGACACGAGTGGACGGTGGGGACCTGGGTGACTCCCGTGTCAGTCTGGGGAGATAGAACATTCTGGGACGGATGGAGGGTGGGGACGGCCTCACACGAACGCGCTCACCACCACCGAGCTGGACACTCAGAAATGGTTAAAATGGTACATTTTGTGTTATGCATGTTTTACCGCAATTAAAAAATAAAATGTGCCAATCAATGCTTTCTGCCCCCAGAGCGGCAAAACCCCAAAGCACAACAGAGGTGGGGCCCCAGCTGCGCCCAGGATGGGGGGGTCACCCACCGCCTGCCGCCCACCGTGGGGTTAGGTCCCCGCGTCCCAGACAACGGGGGTCCGGGGGCCCGACGACAAGGGCCAGGCTGTGAATCATGTCACAGGGGTGAAGGGAAGTGCGGGGGGGGGGGGGGGCTAGGGCACGCTCTCCAGCTCAGTGTGGATAAATTTACACCCCAACACCTGGGCCCCGCGATTTCCTGAGTATGGGGCTGCGTTTCCTGTTCTTGTGAGGACACTTCCCGAGTCCTGGGAGCCTCGGCCAGAGGTCACGCCCGACATGGCTCAGGCCTCTGGGCCACAGCAGGTGCATGCTGGCTTGGAGGGCTCTGAGGCAGGGGTGGGGGGAGATGGCAGGGGCGGACAGGGGTGGGGGGCCACCAAGTGCGTCCTCTGGAGACCCCGGTCTAGGGAGGGGGACAGACGCACCCAGACAAGAGGACAAACAGGTGTATTAGCAGGCAAGGAGGTCAGGGAGAGCCGGCTGGAGGCCCCCACAGAGCAGATGCTGGCTGACTGGAGGGAGGGAGGCCCCTGAGGCAAACTGCAGGGATGGGAGGAGGGACCCCTAAGGGCTCAGTGCTCATGAAGAGGTGACAGCAGAGGTGGGGGGGGCCAAGCCTCAGCCCAGCAGCCAAACCCCAGAGTCTGCCTCTGATCCAGAAATCCCACCTGTGGATCGAGCCCGGGGGCGGAGGGAGACAGGCACGGGCACCCCCTTGCCCACCGCAGCACGGCTCACAGTGGCCCCGAGCACCCGGGTGCCCGGCCCCCGAGGCGCGGAGAAGCACGAGGCGGCCCGCCCAGCGGGACGTCTGTCGGCCTCAGACAGACACCTGCCGCCGCGGGGACGGGCCGGAGGACGTGAGGCCCAGTGCGGCGAGGCCGCTGGGGACAGTTACTGTGACAGCCCTTGCGTGGCGTCCCCAGAGCGGTCCCCAGAGTCCTGGAGAAGAAGGCAGAGCAGGGGCGCCGGGGCCGCAGTGGGCGGACCGGAAATTCGACCACGGGGCACAGTTTCAGCTGGGAAGGTGGACGGGGGGGAGGGTCTCCCAAGAACGTGGATGCACTTGACACCCGTGAACCATTTAAGCATGGTTAACACAGTAGATTTTACATTATGTCTATTTTATCACAATTTAAAACATTTAAATAAAAGAAAAACCAAAAACCAGGAAACACAGAAAACATGTCCACCTAGCGAAGGAAAGAGGGAATATGGTCAAACGAAGCACAGAAAACGGGCCCTGAGCCACCCGGCCACTGCGATGCTGCTTGCGGTAGAAGCCTCCGGAACGCTGAGGAGAAAAGCCGGGGGCGGGGGGGGGGGCACGAGCCGGGAGCACAGGCAGGAGGGCTGGGGTCACAGATTCTTCCTCTGCTGCTCATCCATCGGCTTTGGCAAACCTGGACGTGCGTGCTGTTTGTGACGCTGTTACTTCTGCTTCTGCCCGTTCTCCCAAGGGACAGTGACACTCCCGGAGGGACTCGAGGCCCCTCTGTAAGGTCCCTACCAGCCAGCGTGGTACCCGGGTGCGTGTGGGAGGCGGTGGAGAGCTGGTGACAGAGGTCAGCGGAGAGGCAGGCTCCGGCCGGCCAGGCAGGCGGGCGGCAAGGACGTGGGGAGGGGTGGTGGTGACGACAGGACACTTTGCACCCCCACACAGGGGACCTGGGTGTGAGGACAGTGTCTTTTAAAGCCCCTTCTCTCGTTGAAATTACTGGTGGCACCTGCCGCCGGCCAGGCGGGTGGGCCGCGCTCCTCCGAGGTGACCCACCCGGCCTTGAGCGCAGCTGCCCCCCACCCATCCCCGTGCCCCCCAGAGCCATCCTGGGCAGGGTGGGGGGCAGGGCCCGGGGCTGGGCCGCAAGCAGCCCTGACTCTGGCTCTCCCGGTGACCTCGGTGTCCTGCCTCCCACACCCCACCCCAGAGCCCTGAGTGTCTCCGAGGATCCTGGGAAAACTAAAGGTGACACAGACACGCCAGAGCTGAGAAGAAACATGAGCTACGATCTTCCGGAAGACCCGAGGGGACCGGGCCGGACGTGCCCCGCAGCTAATTTCCAGCCCATCGTCCTCCTTTGCAAGCCCCGGCCTGGGTCAGCGCTTCCCTGCAATCCATTTCCCTTCGGCACGCGGGAAAACGGCCTTTGCCAAACGCTAACACGACTCGGGTCTGTGTGTTCACGCAGAGCCAAGTAATCGATATCTGACTAATTCAGGGCACAGACGACGCTGTGGGGGAGGGCAGGTTAGCTGCGCTCAGTGTCCGGGGCAGGTCCCCTCCCAGGTGTGCACCCCGGAGACCCCTCTGCCGGGGCGACTCGGAGTTCTAAGGAAAAGGACCGTGGCGGACAAGGCGCTAGGGTCACTGGCTCGCCAGGCCGTACCAGGGTTCCACTTGACCTTCTTTCCTCCACATTCAAACGTCCAGATATTCCACCCAAGAGCTGCGTGGCCGTGTCACCTCGGACAGAGTGGACAAGCGTCTGAGCCCGAGCTCAGAGCCCGGGGAGGGACCTGCCCGTCTGCCATGGCTGCAGTGGGGAAGCCCCCGCTTGCCTGCTGGCCAGCGCTGCCCTATGGCTGCTGTGGAGGTCAGTGACTGTCCCCACCCCACCCCCACCCCCGCCACCTCCCCGCCTCAAGCCATAGATGCCAGCTGCCAGAGGCGCTCCTCTCCAAACTGCTGTGGTCCCCGGAGTCAGGCATGCCTGGGGAATAGAAGGTTCTAGTCCAGAACTAGGCCAGCCAGAGCCCGGCTGTCACCAGGGTGTTGGGACTGGCCTGAGACCCTTTCCTGGGTCTCTGAGTCCCGCTAGTCTATGTGGCACTGAACCCCACCTCTGTGCCCATCTGGTCCCGGGCAGCTGCCCTGGCCAGACCGAACTTCCAGACGGCAGGGGCCCAGGGGCCTCACCTCGCTGCCCCGAAGTCCCCAGCCCAGGCAGGTGCTGTAGCTGTTGAGATGGCTCCCCACCTCACACACAGCGGGCACACGCCCTCGTCACCTGTGTCACCTGGCTTCACAGAGCCAGATTTAATGACATGTGTGAAGCCTGAAAAAGGGCCACTTCTGCTATTCTTAGGAGAGCCGGGGAGGACGGGGGGCTGTGGACGGGCTTCGGGGGACAGCCTGCTGCCCAGGGGGAGGGGCTTCCAGAACGAGGGCTGGCCGGCCCCCCCGGCCGGAGGGAGGCGCCCCTGGCCCTGTGCCCTCAGAGCAGGCTGACCCCACGGGACCCTCAAGGAGCCCGTCTAGAGAGGCCAAAGCACCCTGGAAGACAGCGGGGCAGCAGGTGGGGAGGATGGGAGGGGCCTCGGCACGGGGTCCCCTCTGTGCTCCCGCCTCCGTCTCTCCCCTACGGGGACCCGTGAGCCCTCCCTGACCTGAGCCGTGCCAGCACTGGGGCGGCACCTCTCTTGCAGGGGCTGTGATACCCACAGTCCCCAGACCTGGCCCGGCCGGAAGCACTGGGTGAATCACCAGCACCCTGGCTGCCAGCGGCCCACTCAGAAGACCCGGGGTCCGCACCCTGCGCAAGAACAAAGTCCGCCCTCTGCGCCTCCCCTCCCCAATGACTCATCAGCTCCTCACATGGTCACTGGGCACTGCCTGCACGTGAGACGCCACACGCGCAGGAAGACCACAGGACAGGAGAGGCAGACAGGGCTGTGGCGCCCTGGCCGCGTGCCCAGCACTTTACCCAGGGCCTAACCTGGGGCACGGACACAAATGGAGTTTCTCCAACATGCCCTCCACTCTCTCCTCCAGGGTTCTGTACCTGCTGCAGGGCGCCCTTCTCCCACTGCTTTGCCAGACTAACGCCTACTGGGCTGATGTCACCTCCTCCAGGAAGCCTGCCAGGATTTCTCTCTCTGAGCATGTTCACTAGCCACCTTCTCTCTGTCCCCAGAGAAGTGCTTTCTCATGCTGTGTTTTCCTCACGTACTCTCTGGCTTTCTCATCATGCCTGGAGGAGGAACTAATTCGGGGGCACCTCCAGCTCCTGGTCCGCGGATCGATAAACTCAAGCAAAGCGGCCACCTCTAGCCCACCCACCTTCCATGGGCACTGGGTTGGTTGGCTGCGTGTTGGAAAATGTTGCTGTCCACAGGACCCAGGCGGGGCCCCACCTCTGGGGCAGAGGGAAGGGTCTTAGGCGCTCCAGGGAGAAGCCCTCCCCCCCCCGCCCCCCCTCCTGCTGGCCGGTGCCGAGGCCAGGCTGTGCCGCCGCTCCCCCCAAATCTGGAGCGAAGCCCTGCGCGCCCCCGCAGAGTGAGGGGAGGGAGGCATCAAAGCCCAGAGCAGGGCGTCTGTGGGGGAGCAGGTCCCCAGGCCCGGGGGGGGGGGGCGGAATGGCCCTCGGGACCTTGCCAAGGTACCCACCTTGGAGGCTGTGGGGTCATGTTTTAAGTTTCTCTAGAAGACCCCTCCGGAATGCTTCCCGCCCCTCCCCCAGGACAGTGGCCGCCCCTGCGGACGCCGCTGGGCCTTCGGGAGCCCTGGCCTCGGCCAGGTGGGGTGTGGAGGGAACCCCCCCCACGTGAAACATCCTGGCTCTGAGCTCGGGGAGGGCCACGCAGAGGCTCTCGGGAGGCAGCGGCAGGGCTGCCCCACATTTAGTGCGGGTCCGGGAAGGAAGTCCCAGGCCGGCGGGAGCCCAGGGTCCAAAGGGAATGCCTGGGTGCAAATGCCCTGCCGCCCACTGGCTGGCACTCGGGCAGCTTCCTCGGCGCCCCGCCCCCCGCAAAACAGGTGTCTGCGACCCCCCCCCCCCCCCCCCCGGTGTCCAGGGCCCTGAATGACCCACACTCGCCACCACTTTTATTGCTGCTGCTGTTCTTGCCACCCACGAGTGGTCTGAAGACATGCAGAGACACGGTCCCCGGGGGGAGGTGGCGCTGGGGGTCCTCCGAGAGCCGGCCAGGCCCGCCTGAGCCCCGCCTCCCTGGCACCAGCCGCCGGACCTTGGGCAGGTGGCGCCTCGGAGTGAGAGCGTCCCGTGTGCAGGGCGGGAGCGCACCTGCAACGCTGGACACGGAGCCTGGACCGGTTCTCCGCGTGCCCGGCGTTGCGAGATGCCCCGCCAGCAGCGGACATTGATTTTTATTAGACGAATCAATCACCCCCCAGCTCTGGTGGCGGCGGCACACGCTCCCGGGGTGTATTTAGCCTTGCCACCGCGGCCCGGGGGAGGGGGGCCGGCGTTCCGCTCTGGCTCCTCCCCGACCACCCCGGAATTGGCGCCAGAGCGCATCTCCCTCTGGTCTGTAACCGCGGCCGGCATCTAAGAGGACGCAGGCGCCCGCGGCGAATTCCTGTGCCTGTGACGCGGCCGTGCCACCCACCGCCCTACTTCCTCGGCCAGCCCGCGCCTCCCGAAATAGAGAATGCGTCCCCGGAGCCGGCGCCCGGGCTGGTGAGCCAGGGGCCGCTCAAACCCGGCCTCCTTGAGCAAAACCCTGTCCCTGCACGTCCCTAAGGGAATCCGCAGGAAACAATACAGCAGCAGGGCGTCGGGAGGAAAGGAAAAGGTGCCCCCAGCCCTGTGGCGCGTTGACGTCTTTTCTGCGTATTTTGTAGACACGGACCGATGCCTGAGACCCCGCCTCCCGTACTCCTCGTGCATCACCGGCCCTGACTCATGGAGGTGACTGACCCTTCCTCATCTTAATGACGGCGTCAAAGTCCGCCTTTACCAGCGGCTCTCAAAGCCTGGATTCCGGGGGGGCCAAGACCCCGCCAGGGAGTGGGCAGGTCAAAGCCATTGTCGTAACAGGATTCAGATGCTACTTCCTCCCCACTTCCACCTTCTCCCAGGAGTACGTGCGGCATCAGGACCGACTAATCACAGGCCGGTCGTGAATGAGGTTTGCAGAACAGCAAGCAATGCCCCTCTGGCCGCTAAAAATCCTCCGTTACGGCGTGAAGGGCTATTCTCCAGTGAACTGACAAATATCTCAGGATCGTCTCCATCTTAATGTCTAAGTCAGTAAATATCAGCAAGTACAATCCATTTGGAAGCGCCCGGGGCCCTCAGGAATTCTGGGTTGGAGCTCGGGAGCCCCCGCTGTGGGCGGCGCCCACGCCGCGTGGCAGGACGGCCCTGTGCTGAACGGCTGTCCGTGTATACATCCGTGTGTGTGTTCTAGAACCTCTGCAGAGAGACTCCCAGAAGAAGCAATTCCTCTACCAAAGGGCCAGATGTATTTAAGGCTCAGTGTGTGTGCCACATGACCCCTGAAGCTGGTGCCCCGGATCTAGCTCGCAAGGTTTGGGGAAGTTTAAATGTAGCCGAGTTAAGAGTCACAGTTTTTTTCCTATGAGAAGTCATTCTCAGGAACCCGAAGTCCGGCTGGAGACCCCGCAGGGAGAGGCCCTCCCACTGCAGGTGCCGTCAGGTTAACGGTCCCGCAGGGTGGGCCCTGAGGCACCCACGAGGGTCCTTGTGGGAGGGAGGCGGGGACACTTGATGCCTCTCCCGGGGGAGACAGGCGGGGAGGGGTGTGGGGTCGCTGCCCCAGAAGCTGGCAGAGGAAGGAAAGCATTCTCCCCGGAGCCTCCAGCCCGCTGCACCGATGGGGGCCTGCCCAGCGAGGGGGGCTAAGCCCCCTCTTCTCCAGCCCGGGACCTCGCTCACCAACGGCATCACCTGCTAGGAAAGCTTCTTGCGTCGGGCTGCGATGTGCACCCCGAGGTGCCACCTAGGGGCCCGGGTGCATGAGCCCCTGGGTGTCTGAAGTCCTCTCGGCTCCTCAAAGCCTGGCAGCCGGATGCCACCACAGCGGCACAGACAGAGAAGGGATTGGGTGCAGGGGCGGGGGGGGGGGGGGGGGGGGGGGGGGGGGGGGGGGGGGGGGGGGGGGGGGGGGGGGCAGTATGGGTGGCGGAGTGTCGTGCCAGCCCTGGGCCTCACAGGTTTCGGGGGCCCGGCTTGGCCAGGGGGACAGAGCGAGCAGGGAACCGGAGGGCCCACAGGGGAGAGCCATCATGGCAGCCTGAGCCCAGGGACACCTGCCCAAGGATTCCAGAGGTGGCTTGCCAACGGGCACCTCGACCTATCATCCCCAGCACCGGGAGCCGCCACCCACCCGGCACTGGGGCCCCTGCCCACCCTGTGAAGCGGCCCACAACACCCTCCAGGCCCTGCTCCCACACCCAGCCTGCCTGCACCCACACCCGCACTGCCTGCACCCACACCTAGCCTGCCTGCACCCACACCCACCCTGCCCTGCACCCACCCCTGCCTGCACCCACCCTGCCTGCACCCACACCCACCTTGTCTGCACTCAAACCCACCCTGCCCTGCACCCACCTTGCCTGCACCCACCCTGCTTGCACCCACACCCAGCCTGCCTGCACCCACACCCGCACTGCCTGCACTCACACCCACCCTGCCCTGCACCCACACCCACCCTGCCCTGCACCCACCCTGCCTGCACCCACACCCAGCCTGCCTGCACCCACACCCGCACTGCCCCTCCCCTGCCCCCACAGAGACTGGCTGGGCCCCGTGTGTACACGTAGCATCTCCTGGCTGCTGCGCCCCCCGGGACATGCACGATGGAGCTGATGCGTGGACGCTGCACCCCACAGCTTCTCCCCGAGCACTGGGCGGGCCGGGCCTGGCTTCAGATGGAGGCGAACCACTGGATCAGAGCCACAAACGAGGAGGCGGATCAGGGACCTCGAAGGCCCACGAGTCAGTCTGGGCTCGAACCCCGTGGCAGGGCAGCAGGCACCGCTGGCGCTCACGCCCGGTCACCCAGTTGACTCCTGCCTCACTGCCCGGCCTGACTCACCATCCCCGTATGCCCTGCTCACCCCTGCACCCCCCTTCCCCACATCCCCGCCTTTGTGCTGAGCCTTCTGCCTCTCCAGTCACCACTCACATGCTGGTCTTGGGACTCAACTCCATGCCTTCTCCTCCAGAAAGCCTTCCCTGCTACCATATGGAAGTGATTTCTCTTGTCCTGTCCCCACCCTGCCTCCCATCAGGTTCTGATGCCCCCATTCCCTGCCTGTCTGGGTTGCGGACTCCACGGGGAAGGGTCCCTGCCGCCCTGGTCTGCTCAGCACCCTCTGTGTGGCCGGCGCAGGGCTGCGCATCTAGAAACGTTTCTTACGTCTGCGTCGGACCTGCTGCAGCTTTACCTGAGGCTGGTGGGTGGGTAGGGGCCCCAGAGGGGTCAACACTGCCTATGATGGTGCACGGGCAAGAGCCCCCAGCTATCACGGGGCAGCGGGGGTGTGCTCAGGGGTGCTGGGCCCCCAGGT
Organism: Suricata suricatta; assembly: GCF_006229205.1. Lineage (NCBI taxonomy): Eukaryota > Metazoa > Chordata > Mammalia > Carnivora > Herpestidae > Suricata > Suricata suricatta. The sequence goes on from NC_043700.1 coordinate 191,232,835, forward strand.
GGGGCACACTGCGGCCGCTGCCCAGTCACCTGCCTGCCCGAGTGCAAATCCTGTGTCCCAAGGTGCCCACAGCCAGGTGCACGGTCGGCAGGGCCTGGAAGACACCCCGGACCCCGACCGCACACGAGGGGGTGAAGGCTCAGAGGGTGAGGGCACGCAGCCAGCCAGACCCACTCACGGGGTCCGACCACCGGCCCCAGAGCCGCTCACGCACCATCCCAGGAGCCAGGCTCACCCAGGACCGAGGGGACTGTGTGAGAGACCCTTCCCCACCCACCGGGGGCATCAGACTGTACCTCCAGAACTAGAAAGCTGCCTGGCTCCAGACCCCACAGACGTGGCCCATATAAAACTGCACAGATGTTGGGGCTCAGGTGTGACACTGACCACAAGAGGGGAAGGCTGGCTGAGGTCCAAGAGGGCCACGTGAGCAGGGGCGAGGCCAGGTGCCAGGAGCCTGGGGCGCGACCCCCCCCCCCCCCCCCCCCGCTCACTGAGGGGCCCCCTGAGCGGGAGCGCGAGGCTCTCAGTAAACACCGGCCCCCCCCTGCCCCCCGCCTCTCCTGTCCCAGTGGGCGGTCCTCCCGCATTCATTATTCACGAAGGTGCTCCCCACACCCCGCCAGGAGCAGGAGGCCCCTGGGGAGGTCAGAACAACCCCCACTTTGCACACTTACCACCTTCCGCTCCCTGCCTCCTGACCCAGCAGACCCTGGGCCATCTGAGGGACAGGCAGCTGCCGTGACAAATGGTCACTGGCCTACAGGCTTAAAGCACACGTAACCTCTCGTCATCTCTCACAGGTCTGGGGTTCCGAGTCTGACATGGGTCTGCGGGCCCCGGTCCTCCTGGGGGCTCCCGGGAGGACCCCTCGCCGGCCCCTTCCAGCCTCGAGAGGCGCCCAGTTCCTAGGCTCCCGGACCCTCCATCCTCCCTCCTCTGACCTCTGCCTCCGCCTCCCTCTCCTGAGGGCCGTGGATCACGAGGGGTGCACTGGGCAGTCCCCCCACTGTGAGGTCTTTAACTGAATCACATCTGCGAAGTCCTTTTCCAACACCGACCCAGGTTCTGGGGACAAGGACAGGGATAGTTCCGGGGGCCATGACTCAGCTCCCAGCACCATCCCAGAGGAGGCATTGGGGGAGGGGCGGTACCTAGCCCTGGGTCACACGCAGGGGGGCCAGACACAGGTCCTCCGCAGGAAACCCCAGCTCTGTCCCCCACCAGCTCTTCGGAGGGCAGCGGAGGCCCTGAGAGAGTGGAGGAAAGCGTCACAGACGCTCCGGAGTTCTGGTTGGAAGCTTGAAGAGGGGGAGTTCGGGGAGGGGGCCCGGGGAGGCAGATGGAGAAAGCGGCAGGAAGAACGCAAGCGAGGGGGTGTGGCATTACTAGCAAGGGCCGCTCTCTGCACCCATGGGCGCCCTGCAGACGGTCGTCAGCGCTAAAGGAGCATTCTGGAATGGCTCTGAGCCCTTGAGGAGCTCCTGGTGGCTGGGAACCGAGGTGGCTGCGGCCTGGCATATCTGAGCCCCTCGGGAGCCACCCCCTAGGTCCCCACCCCACCCCTAGGTCCCCGTCCCACCCCCTAGGTCCCCGCCCCACCCCTAGGTCCCCGTCCCACCCCCTAGGTCCCCGCCCCACCCCTAGGTCCCCGCCCCACCCCCTAGGTCCCCGTCCCACCCCTAGGTCCCCCGTGGCAGACAGACGGGTGCTGGCTGACCCCTCTGCACTGCGAGCCCTCGCACCACTTGGCTTTGCAGCCTGAGGCTCCCCCTGCGCGGGAAGTGGGGGGGTAGGACCATGTCATCCCAGGACCCGCCCTCCGCCCTGCAGGACAACGACCCCAGCATCCACTCCCCCAACACGGGACAGCTCTGAGGACCCTGCCCACCCACGCAAATGCCCCCACTCTCCCCCCACCCCCGTCTCCCCCCTCGTCTTCTCAACCCGTGCTTCCTGGGGTCACCGGTGGGACCCTGGGGCCGCCCACATGCGAGGAGAAGCCGAGGGTCAGAGAGCAGCTCCAGACGGTGGCAGACCCCGCAGGGGGCTAAGGTGCTATCACCGCCACTTGAGAGGTGGGGAAACTGAGGCAAAGAGCAGCTGAGCAATCCAGGTGTTGACCCAACTAGCAGGTGACAATCGGGACTGGAGCCCAGGTCAGCCTGACCCCAAAGCCACTGGCCTTACTGTCCACAGCATCAGCACGGCCTCCCTCAGTGCTTAGGAAGCTGCAGGCGAGGCAAACGGCACGCGAAGCCCCCAAACACATCCTATCAGAGCAGCGTGTGTGCAGGACACGCCGGGCCACCAGCCTGGGAGCCCACGCAGGACCCACCCAGGACCAGCCCGGTGCCCAGCACCAGCCCCAGTGTCCGAGGAAAAGCGAGCACCACAAAATCCAAAGCACACTTCCCGCCCTCCCCAGTTCTGCCCTCGGACAGGGAGGGCCCCGGAGTCCCGGCTCAGGTAGGAGGCACCGCCCCCCCCAGGCCGCGGAGAAACGCCGTGACCCCTGACGTGGGGGAGCCTCCATGCAAAGGGCAACCTGTGTCCTGCCCCGAGGTTGTCAGACGAGTCGACGCGGGAGGAAGGGATAATGGGGCCGTGTTTCCCTGAAATGCTGGCTTAGCCTCAGGCCCAGACCATCTCTCGGGGAACAGTAGGGTGGGGACAGGGCTGTCGGAAGCGGGTCACATCCCTGAGGAGGGCGGTAGGCCCCGTCTTTACAGATACAAACATGCTTCATGGGCGGGGGACAAGACGGACCCTTACACTGCCCCCGCCCCCGTCACGCCCAAGCATTATGTCGATGCCCCAGGGCCTTATCCATCCCAAGCACTCAGCCACACATCACGAGGGGCAGGAAGTCGCCCATGGAGGCCGGCTCAGGCACGCACGGGGGGCGCTGGGGGGAGGCAGGCAGACAGAGCCCACCCGGGGGGCAGAGGAGAGTCTGGGCCACGGGTTCCAAGCCGGGTCTGCCGTCTACAAGCGGTGCGGTGTGACGCCAGGGCGGCTGACAGGCCCTTCCGGGACCTGCCTCCCCTTGCGTCATGGGGACACCTCCCTCCTGTAACGGGGACACCCCAGCAGCCCCGAGAAGCACTGTGCGGCTTCGGGAGCATCTGGCCGGGCGTGGGGCCCGAGGGAGCGTCCCGTGAGCGGCCGCTGCCGTGACACTGAAGTAGGGTGCTTCCTGACACCGCAGAGGCCGCCGCGATGGAAACAGCCCCGGGTAAACAGAGACGCCCGCTCAGGTTGCCCTGCCCTGCGTCCCGCAGCCGGGAGACCCCGGGCCTCCCGCCCAGGCAGCCCGGCACACTGCTGGCCGGTCCCCTCAGAGCCCGCCCGCCATCTGAGCACCACCACGCTCTCCTATTGTAACGATTTTAACTGGCTTTTCAAGCCTCTGCCACGTGGCAGGACCTGCACCCCGGGCCCGACTTGAGACCCCTGCGGGGGGGGGGGGGCGGGGAGGAGGCACAGGGAGGGTCCACGATCAGTGATGCTGGAATGAGCTCAGGGGAAGCCCAATCACGTCCTGCCCAGGCCGGGGCAGAGCAAGGGTGCGAGGAAGCCCGGTGTTGTGGCAGAGGACGGGCCGGAGTCCTTGGCAGTCACGCTGTGGGCCACCGGGGCTGGCCCGGCCGAGGACCAGTGTCGGGGCAGTCTCTGCCGGGGCTGGGGCCCTTCCCCCCACTCTTCTTTCATTAGCCCGATGTGCCGTCTCCTCTGAGCCGTTCCCAGCTCCCCCATGCTCCAGATGCTGCTCTGGGCAGTCAGGGTCCCTGACAGGTGACTTCTCCAGAAGCGAGGGTCACCCTCCCTTTTCTGGGACAGTTAAGGCCAGACTCGCCAATTGTTTTCATCAAAGCCAGACCTTGATTTGAGAAACTATGCCATCTACCCCCAAACGAACCTCAATGACAGAAACCATAAAGAATCCAAAGGTCTTGGGTGGCAGGTCAGGGGGTGCCCCTGACCAGGAGAGGAAACAGCTCAGAGCTCGGGGATGCCCCTGCTGAGCCCGGGCGCGCCGGCTGGCTCCCGGGCCTGAAAACTGCCCCTTTTCAGATGCAGTTTCAGGTGAATTTCTGGGTCAGGCTGATGAGTCTTCTCCTGCACCTACTTCTGACACAGTCATGCAGAGACACCGGGCACCAGCGCCCCTGCTGTGGGAGGCTCCCTAACGCTGTCCACCCCCACTCCCAGCCAAAGGACAGCGGCCCCCGCAGCACGGAATGTTCTGGAACTCCTACCGAGTCACGGACTTTCTGCACCCCCCTTAGATTTGGCAGCAACCCTTTCCCACTGTTCATCGCAAAGAAGAGCATAGGCAACAAAAAAAATTCGCGAAAGTCGCAGAAAGTATATAAAGACACAGATGTGGGGAAACCTCTTTCTTCAAGAGAGGCCGCTGCAGACATCTTGACGCGTGTCCTCTGGTTGTGTTTTCCTCCTTTATTGTGTTTGCAGCCTTGAGCTCACATAGGACGTACAGCCCTGCTCTCCACTGGCTTCTAAATCAGACTTGTCTGATTAAGCATTTCTCCCGACACTGAAACCTCCTCGCATCTGTTACCTAGGAGGCTCCCCGCACCCCAGACGGCCAGAAGCTCAGCGTGAGCGGACCGTGTCTGTTCCTGTCCACTGTGGGTCCGGGGCTGGCACGGCGCCGGGCACACGGCGGACATGTGGTGAACACGTGCCCACCGGACGCATGACCGGCGCTGGGCTGGCATTTCGTCACTCCCCTCCATGTCTGTGGCACTGATGTGAGCATCTTTGTCCCGCGTCCCTTGTCCACACTCGGGTTAGGCGAAGGGATGAGTCTCTGTTCCAAACCCCCAGGGCTGTGGAACCACAGTAGGGGACTGGGATCCGGGGGCTCTGACACACGCTCTCCTTAACCCTGGGCGGCTGCTTGTCCTGCTCCAGGCCTCAGTTTCCCCTCTGTGCACACGTGTTCGTTTGCTCTGCGCCATTCCCCAGATTCCTGCAGCCCCGTGAACTTAACCAGGCAGCCATGAACATGGGACGGCCCAGCTGGCTGCCCAGGCTCCTCTCCTGGCCCTGTACCTGTTTGGGGCCGAATCTTGCCCCCCTCCAAATTTACATGCTGAAGCCCTATCCCTAGTCACTCAGAATGTGACAGCCTTTGGAGAGAGGGACTCTATAGCGTAACTAAGGTAACACGAGGCCAGTCAGGTGGGCCCGGATCCAGCATGAGCAGTGCCCTTGTAAGAACAGGAGATCCGGACACAGACACATATGTAAGGAAAGCCCTGTGACTAGAGAGAAGAGATCCATGTACAAGTAAGGAGGGAGGCTGCAGGGGGAACCATCCAGGCCCGCACCTTGAACTCGGACTTTCGGCCCCCAGAAGCGAGAGAATAAATGTCTGTGGTAAAGCAGCCCTGTCTGTGGTGCTTGGTTATGGGGGCCCTGGCACCCTGATGGGCCTCCCAGGAGCCAGGAACCCCTGAGCAGCTGGGCCCGGGGCGGCGTGGGGCCCAGAGAGCACGTGGGTCTTGCTCGAGGACCTGGCATCCATCCCAGCTGGCCCTGGGGCCCCTCCCAGCTCAGGTCCTCCCCTCAACCCCACCTCACCCGCTGTGACCGCCTGGTGACATCAGGGCCCACACCAGCGGGCTGAGGCTGCATGCAGAGCTAAGGGCATTTCCTCCATTCCGCAGGGAAACCATAGCTAGTGCAGGGGATTTGGATCTAGGCCTGACCCAGAATGCCACCTCTGACAGTCTAATGCCCCACCCCCACCCCAATCAAGCCACAAACCAAGCAGGCAAATGCCAGGGGCCCTGAGGCCACACCCACGCCATCTTGAGGGTGACCTGCACCATGTGACTGAAGGGAGACATGGGGGCATAAAGGAAAGGGAGCCTGTGACCTGGGAGGTTGTGCAGACTGTCTGGGGCTTTGACCGAAAGGCCCGTCTGGGCGGCCAGACACTGGACAGAGTGAGGCCCACCCACACCAGTTGGCACCAAGCTCTGGGATGATGCCAGTCTTCTTGGCAGGAGGGCATCAGGGCACCTGCCCTGATCGATGATAGAAGCCCGTGACCTGCCAGACGGGCACAGCGGGCACAGACACGGGAGCCAGGCGCCAGGCCCGAGGGGCCCCCGCGCTCCCCACTGCGGTGTGGGGTGCATGTAACCGCCTGGGAGCACGTTTGCATGAGCCACAGGTGGACGGGAACGGGCGCACCGGCACTTCCAAAGGGCTGGGGAACTCACGAAGACTGAGGGACCATGGCGGCCCAGCAACGACCGTCACCAGCTGCTGAGGACCTACTATGCATGGGGTTTCCCGTCCGAACCTCATCCCCAAACTCAGGAAGGTGCCCCCATTTGCCAAGATCACAATTTGCCACCGGGGAGACCGCACGGTTCAAACCCCAGTCCCTTGTTCGCTCGAATCGTGACCTCCCACAGCCCCCAGGGCCACAGAGCCCCTCTCCCGAGACAGCCACAAATGCCGGCGCTCCTTCCAGGGCTCCCCCTCATTACAGGAGGGACCGGAGGTATCAATTAGGATCACAGAAAGCCTCAAATTAGCCTGTGCGCACCCTGCCATTACCCCCACCTGCCATTAAGTAAATGTGTCTGCAGGTTCTGCAAGGTCTCAGGGCGCCCTGCTCCCCGGCCCCCTCCAGATAACAGGTTGGCCATTTCAGAAATCCTCTTCTAGAGAATTCTGCCTCCCGCTGCCTGCCATTTGCTCTCAGCCACTCTCCCAACGCCCACTGCCAGTGTGGTCCCTCCTTCCTTGGCTGGAGGGGGAGGGGACTGTTTCCCCTGCGAGATGGGTCCCTGGAAACAGCCCTCCCAAACCGAGAGTAAAGCCCCAAGCAACCCCTCACCGAATACACCCTCCCTCCCTGGTCCCATTTCTCCCCAGTGGTTCCTGCACCATGGCCAAGGGCCACACCGCAGTCTGTGGCTACACAGGCTCAGAGGAAAGAGCACAGGAGTCAGGGAGCCCCGGGTTTGAATCCTCACTCGGTTGAGTGAGCCAAGCAAGTGACTCAAGCCTGGTGAGCCTTGGTCGCACCTTGAAAACTGGGGTGATGGCCCCTCCCTGCCAGGGAATGTACGGACCAACCCTGGGCGTAGTGCCAGGCCACAGAAGACTCTCAAATTCGCGGCCCCTCCGGTTGGCCGCGCACCAGACTATCAGGCCGAGGCCTCCCTGCTGTAGGTAGGTCTCAGTTTCCCCAAGCGCAATAGGTGCGGCCGGCTTGTGACGCTGTGGGATTTTCCAGGGCCACACAGAGGCTGTCAGATCCGGCGGGTGCGGCGGGAGGCAGCAGTGGGGATGCGCAAGGATGAGAGGCTGGAGATGCCAAGCGGTGGGAGACGGGGCGGGTCGCACACACCTGCGGGCTCTGTGCCTCCAAATCTGCAGCGGAACAGCCCAGGGCGCCAGAGGTCGGCCTGACGCCTCCCGCTCAGGCGGCGCGAGCGCATTGCAAGGGCGGCACGCCCTGCCGCAAAGCCCCCCAACTCATCACCCCTCTCCTTGGCAGGGTCTGAGCGGCCCTGCGCCCCATCGCCCGGAGTCGGTCGCCTTCTGAAACCTGCAGCGACCCGAGACCGGCGAGAAGAAAAAAAAAAAAGTGGCGCCTTCCAGACAGCCCGGGGCAGGCGCGCCGGCCGGTGTGGTGGGAAGGGGTCTCAAGCCCGCGCTGCAGAGCGGCGCGCGCCCCAGGCGCAGGGGCAGGGGGCTGCGAACCGCCCCTCGGCTTTGCAAGACCCCGGGACCAAAGTTGGGTGGAGCCACTGGGTGGTTTTCGCCGGTGCTGCAGGTGTAGCCCCAGAATGCCCCCACAGCCCTCGCTGCCCCGCGACCCAGCTCAGGGACGCGCCGGTCCCTCGGTCCCCGCACTCACCTGCACTCATCTCAGCGGCGGCAGGGAGGCGGGCGGTCCGGCGTTGCGGCAGCCCGACGCTCCCGCCCGCAGGGGCCGCGCCCGCGTGATCGCCAGCCC
>NC_043700.1:191240948-191265248 GCF_006229205.1 Suricata suricatta
AGGACGCACCCTGGGAAGTGTAGGCGTAGCGCCTCTACCGCTCCGCCTTCGCGGCCCAGCTGCCGCACGGACGAACTATTAGTCCCGGCAGGCAGCGCGGCCCGCGCACGCGCAGGCTGGTGACGCCGCTGCGGCCTCCCTCCGCGGCCGGTGTGTCTTTGCGGGGCTGTCACAGCGGCCTGGCTGGCGCCTCGGCTGGCGGCGGCTCCCGAGAGCCCGGGAGTGGCAAGGAGAGAGGCCAAGGGACAAGAGATTGGTGCAGCTCTTGTTGAGTCGTGGAGTTGCAGAGGGCCCGAGACCTGGGCCAACCCCTGCCTCCCCCAGTGTGCAGGAAGGGAAACTGAGGCGGGGCGCGGGCTGGGATTCCGGCGCGGGGCTGCTGACTCCAGGTCTAGGGCGGCACACCGTAGGCTCCCGGCGCGCTGCACTTTCTGGCGACTTAGGAGAGGCCGCGTCCTACCCCACGGTAGTCCCCGGCCGCAGCCCGCCCCCCCTGCTGTCACCTGCTGCCCTCCGTGACGTCAGGCGCCCAGCACTGGGCGGGACCCGGGTACTGGAGCGGGAAGGACTAGGGGTGGGCGTCAGGAAAGGAGGGGGAGCAGCTGGTGCCTGGTACTGACAAAAGGGGTCTTTGGGGGTGCAGGCGACTGGACTGGAGGAGCATTCAGGAGGCAGTCTCCGGGGCCTGGCACTGCCGGGTGAGGTGCCAGGAGGACGACTGGCTTGGGCCAAGGCTGTTGGCAGATGCTGTCAACAAGGGAAGGAAGGCAGCTGCAGAAAACGTGGGTCTCAATGGAATACAGAAGCGGGAGAGACACTCTGGCCTGTGCAGCACCGTCTACCCCGGATGGGCTCCTGGGAAAGGCCAAGTCCAGCAGAACCAGCCACACGCAAGGCCAGGCAGTCCTGGCCATGCACCCCAGCCACCCAGTCGGCCTGCCTGGCTGGCTGGGGTGCAGCTGCAGGCTCTAACCCCTGCGGGGGTGGGGGATTTCCCCAGAACACAGGTGCCACGGGGTGCAAGGGTCAGACATCTTCCCCACCCAGCTTCTCCTCTCAGTACGACCTTGAGCAAGACCCTTATGTGGGCATCAAGACCGGCGCAGAGTGAAGTCGGCTCAGAGCATTAAATCTGGGTCATCAGTCTTGGCTAGGGCCAAGGCAGGCCGGCAGGGATGGAGGAGCCCGGGGTCTGACCGCCTGGTAGGGAGCCCAGCTTCACCTGCTCATGCAAGGCGCCTAGTTCGGCCTCAGCGTTCCTCTTCAAACTAAACAGAGCTCCCGTCTTAGAGGATGGTTCTGAGGATTGCCGTGCACCCCTCTGAGTGGAGGTCGATAAGTGTCTTTGATAAATGCCATTGTTATGACTTGTTCGCAGTGCCTCACACACGGTCTGCCGCAGAGCGGGCTCTCCACAAATACTTGTTGAATGAAGGGAGTGAAGGATGGAGGAAGGAGATGGAGGGAGCACCCCTGCTACCACTTACCCTCCTCAGGAAGCGCTCTGTGAGCCCCCCACAGTCCTGTTTCCTCCCTGGCAGAAGCATCAGCAACCCCGTGTCCTCAGAGGTCCCTAGGAACCTCCTAGAAGCAAAGGATTTCCTCCGCAGAGCCTGGGGAGGATGGCCGGGAGACCGCGATCACACCACTTGGCCATGGGAAAAATCAAAGTGTGGATGGGGTGTGAGTCAGGGGGGGTGTGGTGAGCCCCGTTCCTGGCTGGTCCCAGAACTCAGCCTGCTGTGTGGCCACCCCCAGGACTTCCCTAGGGGGCTGGCCTTGCCTCTCTGAGCAGGCGCCGTCAGACAGAGCAGGGACGGGGTGGGGGTCACAGCAGTTCTCCGCCTGGAAAGACCTCAGGGTCATGTGATTCTGGCAAGGGGCGCGTGCACCGCTCACATGGGCTGATTTGGATAGACCGACCCGGACTTTGGCTCTGATCCCTCTCTCTGCTTCACTTTCCTTACTTTTCCGAGCACAGTCTCAACCCCAATAGAGTTTGTTAGGAGGATAATGGTGTAATGTTAAGTGTCTGGCAAAAAGTCCGGGCTCCGTAAATGTTATTATCACTCTTGTTATTAAAACCGACCTGGGAGAGGCATTGCCGTCACTTCCCCTAAAGACCGTTTTCTTTTCTCACATCTAGCCACATATCCCCCCTCCCATCCCCCGTCCGTCCATCCATCCATCATCCATTCATCCTTCCGTCTATCAATCCATCCGTCATCCTTTCATTCATCTGTCCATCTGTCCATCCTCCTTCCTCCATCCATCCACCCTTCATCCACCCATCATCTATTCATCCATCCATTCTTCCCTTCATCATCCATCTGTCCATCCATCCCCCTTTATTGAACACCTTTAGTGTGAACTGGACACTGTTCTAGTAAAAAAATAGTAAGAATTTGTTTCTCAAGTCACATGATTCATTATAGAAAATGCTGCACCTAAGGCCCTGTGGGCGGGAGGGGCGGATATCAGAGGGCCTTCAAGGGCTCCTTGACACAAAGGAGGTTCCAGACAGGCTAACAGTCAAACCAAGACCCTTCGATATTTATTACAAGTATGTGCATCCAGAAGGACAGCTGGGCCGGGGGGTGCAGATGCAAAAGGAGCCGTAAGGCGGCGGGGGCTTCACTGCCTCCCCCCCCCCCCCACGGCTGGGTTCACTCCTGCAGACCGAGGGCCACCCTGAGTCGCAGGCTCCCTGGAAGGCAAGGAAGGGGCTTCACCTGCTCCTTGGGGCCCCTCCCGCCTCAAGGGCTCATCAGAGCTTTCAAGCCCCTCACGGGTCAGTGCCCCAGACAGCGGCCCCGCTGGCCCTCCTCCCCGCTCATGCCCGTCCTTGTCTCACATGCCTTTGCCTCATCATCTCCCCTAGGAACTTACATGGTCCGTTTGGTTTAAGTCTTCCCTTGAGGCAGGGCTGTGGTCGTCTACTCTACAGGCTTGGAAAGGGGACAGAATGTGGCCAGGCCTCACGAGGGGGAGGCTCAGAAGGGGCGGGGCTTTCCAAGACGCCTGTGGATGAGGTCAGAGCACCGGCTGGAGCCTCCAGCCTGCAGCGCGGGCCTTTGTCCCTCCTGGATGGGCCCTGGGCACTTGGCCTGCTGCCTCCGGCAGTGTCACAGCCACCGTGGGGTCCAGAGGCTCTCGGGTGTGGGTGCTGCTCTGAGGGAGTGCTCCAGGGAGGACAGTGGTGTCATTGGGCCAAGATGTCAAAGCAGCTGGGCCCACCAACGGCCCTGCCTGGTGCCAACAGGCAGGTGCTGGGCTGCCCAGGAGGCTGGGAAGGGATGGTCAGAGCCCCGGGGAAAGGCTCTGTTCTTTCCTTAATAAATGCTCCTGTGACAAGCACACACACCTGTCACTATTCCACAGGCCTGCAAATTGCTTCAAAATTAAGGTCATTTGTCCTGGAAATGTTTATTGCCCTTTTAAGGCGCATGGAGGCCTTGGGAAGTACAGAATGTTGGGTGGTGGGGCGGGTCTGGGCACGGGCAGCACCTCCTTCCCCCCCGTGCTGACCTCACACAGTTTGGGGCAGGTCGAGATTTGGGTTGGTTTCTTGCGGACAGCCCAGGAGGGGCTGGCAGGCAGAGGGGGTGACCCGTGGGCCAGGGGGCTACTTCTATGGGGCAGAAGAGCCTGGATGGAGGGGCTTTGCCTCACCCCCATGGGGCCAGCCTCATGCTCAGATGGTGGGAGCTGAGGGTGGGTGGAAACTGCCCCTGAGGAGAGTGCCCAGGGCCAAGCCAGGCCGGGCGAGCAGTCAGCACCTGGGACAGCTCCGTGCCCACCACCACCGCCTTACTGGCATCACCATCATAGCCCCATTTTACAGACTGGGAAACTGAGACTTTAGCTTACCCAAATGCAATCTATTCCCAAGTAGGAGAGCTAGGCCCTTTTAGGGAGCCTGTGGGCTTTGGGACAGTGGCCCCTGGATCTGACGTCACTGCCCAGAGGCATCTGGGAGGCCAAGTGGCAGGGCTGAGAGTCTTGGGCCAAGGACGTGGGGCATGGCCCAGAAGGACCTGCCCCACTGGACCCAAACCCCTGGGCCCGCTGCCCCCTCGGCTGCTGGAAATGCCCCCACCCTCACCTGCATAGCTCAGGCTCACCTCCTGGACTTCGATGGAGACTTTCTCCTTGGACGAACCCCCCCAAGCCAGGGGCCACCTCTGCTCCCCGCAGCCTTGCCGTCACTGCCATGTCACTCCCCAGTTTTGCCGTGTGGCTCCTGTCTGGCTCCCCAGCCAGACATCAAGCTTGCCAGGCAAGACTTGGTCATGTCGGGGTCTCGGGCACAGCCTGGGGTCTTCCAGGGCACCCCGGGGTCTGCAGAGCACCCTGGGATCTCCAACGCAGAGGAGAACAGCCACTAAACTGTGGGGTCAGCATGTTCACTGCTGTGGTCCCCTTTGCCACCTCTCAGCACACCAAAAGGAAAGAGGTCATGCTCCCTCATCGCCCCCCCAGTGTCCCTGACCTTGTCCTGGGTGTGCTCAGGCTTCCCACAAGTTGCTTCTGCAGAGAGCAGGGGGCTCCCCTGGGGTCTAAAACGGTGTTTCCCTGAAACCCCAACGCTGCAGAAGCCCCCAGGCAAAGTCCCTCGGGGCCGGCGGGAGCAGACAGCACCCGGTACGCCCGGATGACGCCAGGGCCCCCCAGGCGCACTCTGGCTGACGCTGTGGGTCCCTCTGTCCTTCCTTCACCTCCAAATACAGCCCGACAATTGATTTACTTCACAGCCAAGTGGGGGAACAAATGAAATATGATTTCATTGTGGGATCTTTCCAGGCACTCAATAATTTAAAACCGTGCCATATGAAACCAAGAGTAAAAATAACATGTGACTCATGTCTCGGAGCCTTGCTCTCTCGCCACAGCTGGACTGTCCGGGTAAGTCCAGCCCAAGCTCACCGCCACACGCCTACGCTCACCTGAGTCCCCGGGCAGGTGGGAAGGAGGCATGTGCCGGCGGGGGTCACAGGCGCCAGTCACTGGGCGCTCAGCCTCCCTGTGAACTCTGACTGGGTGGGCAGACCTGGCAACACTTCGCCGGCACAGAGCTGGCTGGGCACGGCAATGGGATGAAGTCGGAGATACACGGGCCTCGTTCTGGAAACGACTCCGTGCAAGACCTGGAGTTTGGGCTGCCGATCAAAAAGCGTTTCCTCTCATGAAACTGTGTGCCTGCGCGGCAGAAGCAGAGGGGACCAGGGGTAAGTGAGAGCAGGCTCAGGGGCAGGTGCACACTGCCCAGCACCTTCCTGTGTGGGAAGCCAGAGAGACGGGAAGAGCTGGTCTGGGTCCCCGGGGAGTAACTGGAATGTGCAGGGGAATGCACCACGTCCCGGGGCTGGGTGACAAAAAGCAACACAAGATACACAAGTGTGTCCTCCCGCTGTCCAGGAGGCCGGATGTCCGAGGGCTGTGCTCCCCGCAAAAACTCCCGGGGAGGGTCTTTCCCTGCCCTCCCCCAGCTCCCGGGGGCTCCGGGCAAGCAGCTGCCCCACTCCAACCTGGCCTCCCCATGCCGCCCAGATGACACTTGTCCTTGGATTCCGGGCGCGCCCTGCTCCAGCCCGACTCCAGCAGGGCCCTGTCTCAGCTGGTTACACCCATGAAGACCCTACTTCCATATAGGGCCACCTCATGGGTCCTCGAGGTGGGGATCTGAGCCTCTCTTTGGAGGCCCAATCCAGCACCATGCCGCGTAGGTCCCGGGAGGAAAGTTTCAGGTGTAAGGGCTTCCTCGGGCGAGGGGAAAATGGACCCAGAGGGACAAGGTCCCAGCAGGCCAGAGTCCGCTATTGTCCCGAGCTCGATGACGAGGTGGGCAGACCACCATGCAGAGGGCACAAGGGCAGCCCTCCCAGATGGGGAGGCCTGGTCGCACCTCCCAGCCTCTGGCCTCAGCGGCGCCGACCCCCAGGCCACAGAAGCGACCCAGGTCACCTCTGAGAGCAGCCCCTGCGCCTTCGGACCTGCAGGCCGTGTAGAGCGAGCCAGGAGGCCAGGCCGAGCCACCAGCCAGCTGCCTCCTCGGGGAGACATGAGTTCATCTTTCAAGGACGCGGTTTGGGGAGGTGACAGGGTTGTTTCGGATTTCATGGGATGATTACGTGAGTGTCAAAATTCAGACACAACCGTACACCCAGGCCAAGTACACTTTTTTGTATGTAAAATTGGTAAAAGTAATAAAAACAACAGCAAACAGGGACTCTCCCTGTGCTGGGCACACATTCTTTACATCCGTCCCCTTACCCTGTGACGGTCCCTGTGCACAGGTGAGCACGCTGTGGCTTATGCGAGGGGAGGGGAGAGGCCTTCCCAGGGTCACCGCGCCGGGGGTGACAGCTCGGGGACCGGAGACCCAGTCCCGCCCTGGGCCAGGTGCACGGGCCAGCCTGGGGTCTGGAATCACAGCCAGCCCCGCGCCCCCCCACTCCTGACCTTTCCTAACCTCAGTTTACTCATCCAGGAACCGGGATGATAACGGTGTTTGAGGAGGAATAAGAGAAGAAGGGGAACCGGCAGGGGCTGAGCTACCAGCCGGACCTGCCCCCGAGCAGCGCCTGCAGGTTTTACTCCATTGATTGATTTAAAAGTCTCCGGGGCGCCTGGGGCTCAGTCGGTGGAGCGTCCAAGTTCAGCTCAGGTCATGATCTTACAGTTCATGAGTTCAGTCTCCACATCGGGCTCCCTGCAGACAGCTCAGAGCCCGGAGCCTGCTTCGGATGCTGTGTCGCCCTCCCTCTCCGCCCTTCTCCTGCTCACACACACTCTCTCTCAGAAATAAATAAAACATTAAAAAAAACCCCTCTGGGACGCAGATGAAAATCAGATGAGGGGACCCGAGGTCTCCAGGGCGGACTCTTAGGGGCAGGTGGGGTGGCGAGGAAAGAAGTAGGGCACGACTGCCTGCCATCTGGTCCACGGGCAATTCGCCTCACAACGGGGGGCTCCCAGGCTCAGAGAGGGTGAGCACCCTGCTTGAGGTCACACAGCCCTACGTCAGCGGAGCCAAGAACACCACTGAGATCAAGGGGTGTGTAATCCTAGGTGCTTCTTAGTGGATCTCGAGGATCGAGCGGGCCACCAGAGCATTTATGAGCTCACTCTCTTCCTTGTCCTTCCGGAAAATCAGGTCCCGTTTGTCATTTGCTCTTCCAAGGGGCAAATGACCTGCGGCAGTCCTGTATTTCTTTCTCCATATGAGGGGCTGACTTTCCAGGGTGGCAGGGTGGGGGGCGGGGGGGGCGGATCTGCCCCCAAGCGAGACCTGGCCCAGGGCACCTGCACCACCAGCACCGCAGGATCACCTGCGCTTTGCCCCATCCGGCCCTGAGGTTGCTGGCTCCACCTCACAGATGGGGAAAACCGAGGCACAGGGAAGGTGTGCCCTCCCTGGGGTCAACTGGAAGCCAGCAAGTGTCAGATCAATAGCTACGCAGACCCCAGTGTGGTGGAGGTCACCGCCACGGCGAGCTGCCCTTTGTGCCCTCCCTCACTTACACACCCTGGGGCGGGGGGGTTATGAAACATTTGTCCCACAGCTACTGTGATTCAAGGGCTCCCGTGAGGCCGTGGTGAGGCGGTCGCGGGGCTGGGGTCCCCTCCGGTCTGCCAGGGGAGGTCACTTCTGAGCTGGCTCATGCCTGAGCCCCATTTTTGAGATAAAAAATGGAAGCTTAGTGAGGTTAAGTGTCTGACTCAAGAAAACACAGCCTGAATGGTCAGAGGCTGGTGCATGCGTCTCGTCCCCCCTCCCCCCTCCCCGCAAGGTGGGTGCAAGGGGCCGCGTGTGCCTGTCCAGGTGGGGTGGCCCTCGCAGTCTCCAAGGGAGGGGACCTGTGGCCGCTCTGTGGATGTGGCTGCGTCCAGTCCGGCATGGCCCGGTGTGGCAGGCTCTTGACGTCACAGATGTCCCTTAGGCCAGGACATCTGCCCGGGGTCTCCCGCTGATATCTAGTGCAGGGGGACCCCAAGCCCGCTCTGCCAGCTGAAAGCCCCGTTGTCTCTTCTCCATCACTCAGCTGCCCGTCTCCCGAGGCCAAGAGCTAGCGCACGGCCCCCACCGTGGGGTGGCCCACAGGCGACCCAGGCAGGGCAAGGACCAATGGGGTCTGTGTGCTCCCAATGCTGGCTTTCCACTAGAGGGCAGTGCTGAGTAGGAACCATCCCTCTGGGTTTGGACAGACATGGGGACAGGATACATGCAGGGAGCTGGCCTGGCGCCCGGATCTGGACGGGGAAACTGAGGCCCGGTTGTGGGGGGAGGGGTCGTTCCAGGCCATCAAGGAGTCAGCCGTCCCCCAGGCTCTTGGGGTTCCTCCATGGGCTTTGTCATAATGGTGTGGGGGAGGTTGCGGGGGGCCTCCAGCCTGGGGCCACCGAGGCAGCCAGCTCCAGGAGCACAGATGTCACAGCCCTGCTGCCCGCCCTCAGGCTCACAGACTCGCTCAGATGCACCTTCACTCACACCTGGGTCCCAAAGACCGGCTTTCTTATCAAGCCTGACCGCGTTTCCTGATTCCAGAAATAATCACCTCTGGTTCCGTTCTGAGCGCTGTTTTCTCCATCTGACTCTGCTCCTTCCTCTAAAGAGCATTTTCAAAGCAAAAAGAGCTCCAGGCATGTGGGAGCCCCGCCCTGCCCCGGAGGGTGCGCTCAGAAACTCCTCACGCGCTCAGCGGCCAGCGGCCAGGACCCAGCCCCCCCCCAGTCCCCGGCCGCCGCGCAGGGGCGTGCTGAGGATGGCCCTGTGGCCCCCTCAGAAGAACCAGGCTCCGGCCCGTGGCCTTGGGGGCGTGCAGGGCCCCCTTTCATGTGTGCAGGTGCTTGTGTCCTGTGTCTCCCTCTGGCCGCAGGGAGCGCCGTGCCCCGTGTATAACAGGATCTCTAAAAGACTCAGACAACAGATTTAGGACTTCGGTGATGCTTTTTTAAGCGAGTTCTGGGCCCCGTGGTGACCATGTCCAGGGAGAGGCGGTGGCGGCCACCTTGTCCACATCAACATTAGGTTAGAGGCGGGGACGTGCCACCGCTGTGTCACCGACAGAACTCCCTCAAAGAGCAAGGACAGGCGTGTGTCACCGCACACCGGCTCAGAGGCGGCCGGGCCCCCAGCCAGGACCACACGCTCACAGATGCAGAGGACGTCTGACGGGCGGGGAGGCTGCTGGCCTCGGGCTCCCAGCGCACTCTCCCAGCTGGCAAGCAGGGAAACTGAGGCCCAGAGACGGGCGTGTGTTGTCTGTGGCTGAGCCGGGGTAAAAACACAGGGGCGCCTGGGGGCTCAGTCGGTTGAGCACACGACTCCTGATCTCGCCTCAGGTCAGGATCTCACAGTGAGCCGGAGCCCCGTGTTGGGCTCTGTGCTGACAGCACAAGCCTGCTTGGATTCTCTCTCTCCGCCCCCCTCTCTCTGGCCCTCCCCTGCTCTCTCCTCTCTCAAAATAAAAATAAACATTAAGGAAAGGACAGAGGCCCTGACCCAGCGTGGTGCTATGTGGGGGGGAGGGGCAGAGCTTCTAGACCCCAAGACTCCAGCGGGGGGACGTCCCACAGTAGGATCCCCACTTGGAGACCTTCAGGGTCAGACTGCGTCCACCCCCACGTGGCTCTGCGGCCCGGGGCCTTTAGAGTCCCCCAACGTCAGGCCTGAGGCTGACCTGGCTGGGCGTGGGAGGGTCGGAGCCTTTGAAATCAAAGGGTGCAGGGGAAGCGTGAGTGGGGAGCTGGCCCCCTGCAGGCCCTCACCCGAACCACCTCTAGACCCCAGGCTAACATGCTAACATGCTCCCTGGCCACTGTGCCAGAGCTTGGAGAGTCCCCAGGAGCCCCAGGACGCCAGGCCTGGGGACAGAGCCCCGGGGCTTGGCCGCTGGGCCCCACTAGGCCTGGGAAAGCCGGGTCACGGTTCAGTCCCCGCAGGGCACCAGCTAGTGAGCCCGAGGAGCACCCCGCGCCCTGTGTGGCCGTGGGCATTGAGGAGTCCCAGCCCCCAGGTGTAGCCAGGCTCCTGGGTTTTCCAGAACAGTCCGGAGTCTGGCTAACTTGCGTAATCTCCCCACCCCACCCCCCGGATTGTGGGGAGGAATTCCGAAGTCTACACGCTGCCCTCGCTGAGGGCAGCTGGCGTGGGTGACGCTCATGGGGATGGCCCTCCCTGGAGGAGCCCCGTCCGGGGACAGCGGGGGACACTCAGACAAGCCCGTGAGGCCTTGCGGACAGGCAGCCCCGGTCTCGAGACGAGGGAGAGCATCGGGCGGCCGGCCAGCGCTCTGGGCCCCCAGTCCTGCGGCGCTCTCACACCGCGGAGAGCACGACAGGCGCTCCGCACGGCATCCGTGCACGTGCCCACGTCCACACGGGGGACAGGGACGGGCGCCCGCGTGCCCTGACGCCTGATGAGACAGCCGCTCCCTGTGACAACGCCAATCCCCTGCGTGTCCGGAGTCACCGGGGTGCCGGGTGAAGATCCACAGCTGGGGTGCCCGCCCCAACTCGGGTGCCCCACACTCCTCCTTGGACACCCGCCCCCCCCACACCTGCCCCCCAACACCTGCAAACCTGTTGGTCCTGAGGAGCACTGAGGACTTAGGGCAGGTATGTTCAGCCCTTCGAGGTCAGGGGTCTGCGGGGGGAGGAGGGGGGTCATGGCCGGGCGGGGAACTGTGCCCACCTGTAGGATTAATCTGAAGGCAGGCGTGCCCTTTGGGGACTGGGGTGTCAAAGGTCACTTGGGAACTTGTTGAAAATCCAGATTCCTGGGCCTGACCTGGGAGATCCTGATACGGTGGTTTTGGAGTCTAGACTCCAACTTCAAGGACACGACAGGTGACTCATCGGGAGCAAATATGGGCCTCTCTGGACACCACGTGAGACCCTGCCCATCAGCACTGCCCCACTGCCGGCCTCACGCTGGGCCTGGTACACAGTAGGGGTTCAATAAGTGTTTGCTGAGTGTCCCAGGCAGCTGCCCCCAGGCCCAGCTACAGAAACCGGGGCCCCCTGGAGGAGTGAGCTGCCCTCAGCCCAGCTAAGCGGTGGGTGGTCGCCACCCGGGCAGCTGTGCAAGGGCCCAGCCCAGCCCCCCTCCTTCCTGAGGGCCCCCCCCTTTCCCGATGGCGGCTCCTCCCCTCCCGGGAATGCTGACCGGGGACTTCCAAGGCCGATAAGGAGGAGGAAGGTCAACGGGGAGGAGACTCGGGCCCTTCCAGGAGGGGCGGGGCCTTCCGGGGGGGCGGGACCGTAGTCGTGGGCGTGACCAATGACCTGGGCGGTTACTCAGGCCACCTGATTGGAGCCTGGGGTCCCGAAGCGTGCGCCTTCCAGCCCGGGCAGCTCTGGCCCCCCGGGCTGGACCGACCGGACCTGAGGGGCCCAGGACCCGGCAGCAACTGCTGGCACAGCCGCAGGTGAGGGTCCCGGGGAGCCTCCCTCCCCACATTCCTTCTCTGGCAGCGTCTGCCCCCTGGCAGGGTGAGTTCCAGGCCCCTGGGCGGCATCTTCCCTGGGAGGAGCCGCCCCTGCCTGTCTGGACAGGTGGGGCCGGGAAGGGGTGCGTGGGGTGTGCACTCCAAATCCGGGTCCGGGCGGGAGCAACAGGGTGGGTGCCGCTTCAGGCTGGGGTTCAGGAGGCCAAGGAAAGGCCAGCCTGGTGTCCCTGAGCCCGAGAAAGGAGCTGAAAGCCGGCAGGTGATGCTGGAGGCCTTCTGTGGCCACTGTGAGGCGGGGATGTTCCTGCCCACCGGTCGGGGCCCCTAAAGGGCTCAGGAGGCAGCGGCCCTGGGGCTTCTGATCCTGGGCGAGCACCTGGGAGCCAGTGACCCTGCCCCTCTGTACCTCAGTTTCCCTGCGTAGGGTGAGAGTCGCAGGGGCCCCGCACAGGCCCACCTCGGTCAGCGGCCGCTCTCCGTGCAGATGGCCTCGGAGAGGAGCCGGAGCCCTGGGCTGGCGGTAGGGGCCGGGGTCCTGGCTGTTTCTCACCGTGGCGCTGCCCTACCCTGTGTGGACTTCAGCCCCCTGCTCTCTGCCCCCCTCTTCCCCCAGCCCCATCCTGGCCCCCAGGGGCCAAAGTGCCTGTCATCCCCCCACCCCCCGGGGACGACCACTCCTTCAGGGGTGGGCCTGAGAGAGGCTTGGAGCCTGGGAGGGCAGTGGGGAGACGGATGGGGCTGGACGTGGAAGAGTCAAAGGAGGGCTCTGCCCCCACGGTCTTGCCCCCCCTGCTGTGGGCTTGGCACTGGCCAGACCCGAGTGAGGGGCCCCTCCGAGGCCCCAGGCCAGGTGCTGCTCCTCTCTGAGCTGCAGTTTCTGCACAGGCACAAGGACCCTGGTGACCAATCCCCTGCCCACTGGCTGCAGGCTTCTCGGGACTTGGAAGTTTCTCATTGCGTCACCAGAGGCCCGAGGCTCCGGCTGCCACCACTTGGCCGAGATCCCTGGAGGGCAGCGGGCAGCAGGCAGTGGCGGGGCTCGGATGGGCTGCCCAAGGCCTGCCTCTGTGGCCCCGGGGCTTGGGCTCAAGCCCAGCAGAGGGAGGTGCAGGTGCAGCGGAGAGACTCCTGGGCTGGCCCAAGGACACAGCAAGTGGCCCTGGGACTTTGCCCTGGGCCGTCGGCTGGGGGCCAGATGCATCCTCAGTGTCTGTGGGTCTTAATGTCCACACGCATCCACCTTGCTGGAACACTTGCGTGTTTTAGGACAGTTTCAGATCGACAAAACAATTACCAAGGAGGCACAGGGTTCTCATACCCTCCCCCCGAGCCCCTGATCACTGACATCCTACATTGGCACGGTGTGTTTGCCTCAGCTGATGTGCAAGTATGGTCCATTATTCTTTTTATTTTAATAAAAATTTTATTTATTTTTGACAGAAAGAGAGAAAGCAGGGAGGGAGAGAGAGGGAGACACAGAATCCAAAGCAGGCTCCAGGCTCTGAGCTGTCAGCACAGAGCCCAACGCGGGGCTCAAACCCATGAACTGTGAGATCATGACCTGAGCTGAAGTTGGACTCTCAACCGACTGAGCGCCCACCCCTCCCTTTGGGTCCCCTAAATTAATTATGCTTCAGAAAAGTCTAGCCTTGGTTCAGTCTTCACGAATTCCCCTAGTGTCCCCTCCTGGACCTGGAGCCCTTCTGGGACACCATGTGACATCTTGTCCACGTGTCCCCCAGGCTCCTGGGGGCTGTGACAGGGTCTCACACTTGCCAGATTGCGAGGACTCCTTAGAGGGGTTCTGGCCAGGCGTCCTGAGCAAGGCCCTCCGTCGGGACTTGTCTGAGCCTTTCTCGTGGCCGGGCAGGGATCGCGGGGTCCCGGGAGGAAGACCACGGCGGCGCAGCGCCCTCTCCTCATGTCACATCAAGGGCATTTGCCGTCACCGTGATGATGACCTTGACCCCCTCCCCGGGGTCGGGTTTGCGGGCTTCCCGGCTGCACGGCCCCCTCCTGCTCTCCTGCACTGAGCTCTCAGCAGCGGGGAGGTCTCTGTGCTCAGTGCATGCCTGAGGGCTGGGCAGGGCGCTCCCGTCCTCTATCCTCGAGGGTGGTGTCTCCACATCGGTCACCGGGAGCTCTTCTCCACCGGGCAGACCTGTCCCTTCTCCCTCATTTATTGGGCAAACCTGTCCCTTTTCCCTCATTTATTTGCTCATGTATTTATAAGACTGAGTAGACTCATGGATGCCTTATAATTTGGGTTATTGATTATTAATTAGTTATAATCTAGTTCTACTTAATTTTGTTGTTCAGTGTTTTCCAGCTTTGGGTGCTGGGAGCTCTGTCAGTGGGCTCCCTGCGGCCCTCACCTCGCCCCTCCGTTGTGAGATTTCACTCACTCACTGGCCCACTCATTCACTTCCTTACTCTGTGGGGCCACGAGCCAGGGCCCACCCTGTCCATCAGCTGGCCTCCTCCTCGAATCGGCCATTTCTCCACGGGCCCCGATCCCGTTAGTTGGAGACGGTCTGAGGGACCCGGATCTGTCTGCCCTCGGAGTGTGCTCGCGGCTTCCCAGGCCTTTTCCACACTTACCTGCAAGCGGGTGTCTACTAACCTGTGTGTATACGTGTATCTACCAGTAGTGCGTGTGTGTCAAACCCGCGTGCGTTTGCTGACTGCGGGCCTCTAACCCGTGCCCGCACGGATATAAGTACTTCCTATGTACAGTGTGTCTGTATTAGCGAGACCCGGGGTCCCCACCTCTGATCCACCACCGCATGGATTCTCCCAGCCCTCGCCCTGGTTTTCTGTAACTCCCACCGCAGCAGTGAGAGCCCTGGCTTCCCCGACCGCTTACTCACTGCTCAAACCCGGCTGCTCAGCTCCTGGACGGAACCTGTCACCCCGGCCCCGTGCTGGACGGCGATTTCGCCTGCCCCCGTGAGAACACGCGGCCCCTTCGGTCCAGCCCCGCACCGCCACCGTCAGTGAGGGGGGCTCACGCATCTGTAACACGGACCCCGATCTGCACGCTGCCCGCATCCTGGCGCCCGACCGCCTACCTCGTCCGTATCCGCGCACACGAAGGAGCGCGCGTGCGCTGCACACGGTGTCCCGTATCCGCCGTCACAGCCCCGGGGCGGCTCCCCCTCCCCGCAGAATGCCCCTGCTTCACCCACCCAGCGCCCCCGCTCCTTTCTTACCCTCACGGCTTCTCTTCACAAACGCCAGCAAACACGGACGCATTCTGACCCCCTTTAGAGCACAAGACGCACCTCAGTTTCCCCCACTACTGGGTCTCGGGGATCTTCCCTGTCAGCCTCGGAGGGCTCCGTGTTCTGGGCTCAGCCCCATGCCGCCGGGCGCTGGGCGCAGGGTGCCGGGTGCTGGCTGGAGCGCCCTGACGGCCACACCTGGGTCATTTCCCAGGTGCAGCTGTCATCAGGCGCGGGGACCCTTGCACCCTGCCACCTGAGCTGGGCGGCCGTGGGCTCACGGAATTCCGGAGGCGGGGCCGCTGCTCAGGCTGTGGCTCTGCTGGGGGCTCGCAGGCCCTCCCAAGGGTCCCAGGCACAGGCTTGCAGCCGCATGGGGCGCTGACAGAGGCCGGGTCTTGCTGAACCAGGAGGCGACCGAGTCCCTCGGGATCACTTTGCACTTCCGGTCGGGGAGACTGAACGTTGTTTTCTCCTGGCACCGCGCCCAGCAGGCGGGTGGGACCTGCATGCTCCTGGCCCCCAGCTCTTCTGCGGTGGTTGGTCTTTCCTCCGCACGGGGTAGGGCCCCATTGAGAGGCCCAGCTCCTCAGGTGCGGTCCAGCCACAAACAGCCGCTGGTCGGGGGGCCTAGGCCCAGCCCAACTCTGAGCAAAAAATCAGCAGCAAATTTTGCTTGTTGATCGTAAGAAGGGGCGCCTGGGGGGCTCAGTGAGTTAAACGTCCGACTTCGGCTCAGGTCATGATCTCACGGTTCGTGGGTTCGAGTCCATGTCGGGCTCTGTGCTGACAGCAGCTCAGAGCCTGGAGCTGCTTCCGATTCTGTATCTCCCTCTCTCTCTGCCCCTCCCCTGCTTGCGCTGTCTGTCCCTCAAAAAGTAATTTAAAAACAAAATTTAGAAAAATGGGGAAAACACCAGACAATCCCAATCCCCACTGAAGGACGTCCCCTAAGCATGGTTGTAGCCAGTTCTTCTCCAAAGTGAGGTCATGAAAAGCGACGACATTCACATATCGTTGGGCCCTCAGTGGCTCTGGGGACAGAGAAGGCATCTGGGGAAAACAGAGGCAACTGAACCAAGTATGGACTTTGGAGAATGACGAATCAGTGTCGGTTCACTGAGTGTGACAAACGTGCCACAGGCATGGGACCTGTTAGCCCCAGGTGACCCTGCGTGTGGGTATGTGGGAGCTGCGTGTTTTCGGACAATTTCTCTAAAACTGAACTGTTTTAGATAAAATTAAATAAGAAAAAAGGACGCCGTGCCTGCAGGTGCCAGGAGCTCAGACCTTGAGCGTGGCCCCTTATCACTGGGCTCTCTCCCATAATCATGGGG
Source organism: Suricata suricatta (assembly GCF_006229205.1). Lineage (NCBI taxonomy): Eukaryota > Metazoa > Chordata > Mammalia > Carnivora > Herpestidae > Suricata > Suricata suricatta. The sequence continues at coordinate 191,256,963 of NC_043700.1, forward strand.
CACCCCTCCCCCATCCCAGACCCTGTCCTGCCCATGGATAGGGTGCCCGAGGCTGAGGGCTAAATGGCTCACCCACAGCACCTGTCAGCCAGAGAGGCCAGCCTGGGGTTCGGGTCACTGGGCCCCCGCCCGGCACCGGGTGCCAGGTTAGACATCAGAGCACCTGTCCGAGCATCTCTGGCCCTGGGAGACTTGCAGGGGTGCGGGAGGGGTGAACTGTGGGAGGATCAGCCATGCCCAGGTGGACAAGGCAGAGGAAAAGCCCTCCCTCCCCTCCTCTCCCAACCCCTCCCAGAAGTGGGTGCAATCCCTGCAGGCTCCCCGAGGAGGTGATGGCCGAGCAGTGTTTGGAAGGAGGCATGAGAGGTGGCCACACTCGAGAGCTCCCTGCCATCCTGGACAGGGTGGACGGGGTGGGTGATGATGGGGACCCGGAGGAGAGGCCAGGCCCAGCTGAGGCGCTGCCGCGGCCTCCCCCGGCCCCCCTGCGCCCCTGCCCAGACAGATCCCAGGAGCTTCCCTGGCCTGGGTGGGCAGGTGAGGAGAGGTGGGCGGTCCTCGTGGACTGGAGCCCCGCCCCCTGCCACAGAGCCTCCCACCCTCAGTCTAGGCCCTGAGCTCTGGTCCCCAGGGCCCCAGCTGCCCACGCCCTTCCCTCCTTTGGTCACTTTCAGCCACATGGGAGGCGCCCTGGGAGGTCTGTTCCTCCGTCCCCGGGCTCTCTGTGCCCTGGCCGATGCTGGGACTTCCGCCGGAGCCTCCTTGCCGGCGCTGACGCCTGCTCCAATGCGTTTGCCTCCAGGAAGCCTTCCCTGACTGCCCAGCGGAGTTACTCTCCTCGCTTGCCACCCCACCCCCCGTACACACTCGGCTTGGGCTTGTCTGGCGTCTCTCTCGCGGTGACGCTGGGCTGTCGTGTGGGGAGGAAGAGCACAGGCGGGAAGCCTCTGCCCCCATCACGTCAAGGGCACCTGCCCCCGCTGGCCGCGGCCTTGGTCGCTGGCTGGGCTGGTGTGTGTCAGGTCCCACGGAAAACTAGGTTTCCCTTCTGTTCCCAAACAGGAAGTCACTGCGCCCGGCCGTCCTCCCCAGGCAGGGAACTCGCTCCCCACCCGAGGACGGAGGAGCCACGAGCCGTGTTTGGAAGTCTGCGCGGACACCTGTCTCTTGGCCGTGAACTCACTCAGGTGAGTGTGCACAGTCTGCAGGCGCACGGATGTCTGCCTTGCCCCTGGGTTATGGCCCAGTTCTACTTTATTTCGGTGCTCCTGGTGTTCCAGCTTTGGCCACTGGGAGCTCTTAATTGGCTCCTGTGTCCCTTTGACGTCATGCTGCCGTGGTGGGTCCGTCCATCAGTCCTTTGTCCATCCCTCCCTCCCTCCTTCCCACTTCCTACTTCCTGGGATGCTCCAAGCTTTGTGCTTAGCTCAAGCCGGGGAATGTGTCTCACATGCCCAGGCTTGGCTCAGAGCCCCTCCTCCAGGCAGCCTCCCTAGCTGTCCCCAGGCGGGATCCTGGTGTGCGGTGGCCCCGGCCACGCTGGGCATCCTCTGTCTTTGCCACCCCGGCTGTGCTCTCTGGTCTCCATGCGTTTCCTTGGCTGCCGTTACCAGTAGGCTGGGGGCTGTGGAGGGCAGGGCTCTCTGAGGCATCTGTGCCCCGGTGCCAGCCCTTGGCCGGGCCCAGAGTCAGGCCAGCAGGTGTGTGTGGCGGGCAGTGCTGCGCCCCCAGTCCTGCCCGCATCGTGTAGTAGTGACGGTACCTGCTGTCCGGTGTGTGACCCCTCCCCATGCCACGCACAGTCAGCGTCGGATCCACGGGAACCGCATGTGGGGTGGCGGGGAGGGGGAGGGGGAGGGGTGCCCCAGGGAGTGAGGGGAGACCCTGGGCGTGGCCGGCGTGGGAAGGGTGCAGGTGTGCCGCGTGGAGAAGGCAATGACCCTGACCCCGTGACATCGGTCAGAGGGCACGAACTGCTGTGGCCGGGACCCCTCCAGGTGCTGTTCACGCTCGCTTCGGGGGTCACCAGGTGGGGCCGGGGTTGCTCCCTGGGGCCCACACCCAGCTCCGGGCCCCCTGGCTCCCTCCAGCCCAGCTGCCCCTGGAGGCAGGGACGAACGGGCGCCCCTGGAAAATGGGCAGGCCGACAAGGTGGCGTCTGCAGGCGCGTCACTCGGGGGTCTGCCTCTCTGCGAGCCGGACAGGCAGACCTGCGGCCAGGCTGAGCGGGGACCCAGGAGCCGGCCCGTTGCTCGGAGGTGCTGCGGGGAAGGGAGCAGAGGGTGGGAAGTAGCCAAACCGACACCCCCTGACTGCCCTCCGCGGCCCGGGGCTGACAGCGCCCGGCTCCTGCGGGTCCCGCACAGCCGCAGGGGCCATGGGGAGTCCTGCGGGAATCGCCACCTAAACCTGCCCCCCCTCGCCTGCCCCGACCCCGGCCTGGTTTCCAGGGAGACGGGTCGAGGCTGGGAGGCCTCACGCCCGGGAGGCCTCTGGGAAGTGTGTGCCGGGCTGGGTTCATGTTTGTGCAAGCTGGTTTCCAGACCCACCCCCGGTGACTGGGCTCCGGGGAATGTCCTGAATTCCAGCCGGAGTCCCACGCCCACGGTCAGGAATGTCGCTGCTCTCTGGAGCCGGTTCGGTGGGATCAGGGTGTCCCTGGGTCTCGTCCGAAAGCTGGGGAGACCGAGGCCTCCACCACCGCCTCCTCCGTGCACCCCGCTCTGGGTCACCCCGCGGCTCACAGCCAGACGGCTCAGCGGGTGGGACGCACCTGTTCCCCAAAGGGACAAACCGGGGTGCTCCTGAGACTTGGCCCCTCGCAGCCCCGGGACCCCGTCCCTCGCCGTGGAGGGGCTACTGCAAGCAGGCGGGCCCCGTGGCACCCCTGCAGGCCTGACACGCGTGCTCCCTAACCAGCTTGCCCGAGGTGCGCTGTGTGGGGCGCCGAGGAGGGGCTCCCCACTTCTGAAGGCCCCGTTTCTGGAAGCACCTGGCCCCAGATGCTGGAGCGTGGTCTGGAGGAGCCCTGCCCGGCCGAGGAGGAGCTGCCGAGTCAGCGGGTCCCTGGCTTCAAGGCCGGATGGTCCTGACCTGGGGAGGGGCGGGGTGTCCTCAGTCCGGGCCGAGGCTCCGGAACTGCTGACCGCTTCCTGCAGGCCTGTGACCCGGCCCGGGGTGGCCGTCAGTCATCACAGGCCTGTTTGGTCCCAATATCCATGTTTTGCAAAGAGCAGTTCCTGAAATCTCGCCGACCAAAGCTTTGCTGGTCTCTGATTGGGGCGGTTTCAGCCACCAAGGCCAAAAATAACAGACCCAGGCGGAGCCCGGCTGAGCACGGCCCTGTCCCAGGCCTCTCTGTGTGTCCGGTGGCTCCAGGCCCCCGGCGCCTGTCCGAAGCCCCGGGTGATCCGTCGGTCAGACCCGGGCGTGCTGAGGACCGACATCCCCAGCCCGACCTTCCGGGTCCCTAGACCAGGCGGGGCTCCGAACATGCGCCCTGGAGGGTGACCTGTCTGGGAAATTGCATTAGGCCAGGTCACACCTGCATCTCATGGATGGGGAGCCAGAGGCCGGGAAAGACGCCGGGGTGTTGCCTAGCGCAGACCGTGCGAAAACTGGGGGCCCTCTTCCCCGCGACCTTGGGTGAGGGGCGGCCTCTTCCGAGTCTTGGCTTCCCCAGCCACCCTGTGCGTCTGCTCCTCGCCCACACGCTACGCTGGTTCTCGCTACTACTCGACAGTTTAACCGGCTGGGTCTGCAGGTGCAGTCGTAACCAGGGGCTGGAGGCGGCAGGACGCAGCTCCTGTGCTCACCCCTGTGCCAGCTCCCAGCCTGGTCCCGTCCCCGGCGCCAGGACCGGCCCCCACCCTTTGACATCCCGGTCCCTGGGCCGCAGGGCACACCTAAGGGCAGACCCCTTCCTGCTTTCGTGGGGGGGGGTCCTGAGATGCTTCCCCCCGCCCCGCGTCCCCACCCCTCCCAGAGCAGGGCCCTCTCTGACCACGGGATCCAGGCCCTGTTTGGTATATAAGGTCTCAGCAGCACCCAGCGCACCTGCTTCTGGGCCATTCTCTTGAACACCACCTACGTCGTGTTCTCTGTTTCACGCCCCCCTGGCCTGGCCCCGCCTCGTGGCCCTTTGCAGAAATCATTGCTAGAACTGCCTGTATGGCCCCTGCTTGTCCTGTTTCCGCGGCCCTGGGCTGCCAGAGAGAACACACACCCTGCCCCCACCACCCTGGGGGCCTCCGCATTCCTGAGATTCACCATTCTGGCGGGTTGTGGATTAACCCTGAGGCCAGAGTGTGACCCGGCCTCCCGGAGTGAGGTTGTCCAGGTGGAGGCCGGGTGTAAGTGCTCTTCTCTCTGGCCCTGGCAAGACCTACGGGCACCGCCTCTTGGCCTCGTCTTTCTAAGACTCAGCCCAGAGGCCTCCACTTCCAGGAAGCCTTCCTTGATTCCATCTTCCTCTCCTTTCCATCGCAGGCTTCCCTTTGCTGCTGTGAGGACTATACTACTTCTCCCAGGCTCTCTCCAGGTCAGTCTCCCCAGCTTGCCTGTGGGCGCCGCGCGGCTGGGGGCCTGGAAGGCACAGCTGAGCGGGTGGGGCCCAGATCGTCGGTGGGGGGCAGGGGGCACTGCGAACCCCAGAGAGCAGAGCTACCTCAGGACGGGAGCAGGAGATCTAGCCAGAGGCTGGGCCAGGCGCAAGGGGCGGCCCGGGGTCCCCGCGGGGCGAGGGGGAGGCCTGGGCGTGGTCCTGGAGAACCGGAAATACTTTAAGAGAATACAATGAAATCCAGAATCAGTCGCCTTTGGTCTCCCTTTGCCTGCAGTTGTCGATATTTGTCCCGTGAACTAAACAATAAAAAAATAAGCGAAGGGTGGAAGGCAGGGCCCCCCACAGCCGCTTGCCTCCCAGCTGTGGGTTGCAGCCCGGGAGAGAGGCGGCTGTGACCCTGGGAGGGGCTCCAGAAGTCACGGCCACTGGGCTAGGGGCTGCACAGGTGCAGCTGGTCCCTGGGGGCTGCAGACCTTCCCACGGGAAGGACACAGAACCGGTCTGGGTACTTCCCAGGGCCACTGGGACACCTCCGGACACTGGAGGGACTGTCTTCCCTGCAGTGGACCCTGGGGAGACAGGGACCTCGCGCCAGGCACCGTGTGCTTCAGCACAAGCGCCCCGTGACCCCCCGGGGAGGCCCTCCCCCCCCACCCCCTCCCTGAACCTCCGAGTGCCTGCATGATGCCTGAGGCCGCACGGAGGACGCAGGCCAGCCCCCCGGCCTTCCGCAGACGTGCGTGCCCTCCCGGCTGGGGTGGTCGTGCCCACGGCCCCCACGCCGGCTGGAAAACGTGTCTCTTACACTTTTTCCGAGCAGCCGACATGCGGGACACAAGCCGACCCGCTTCCCCAAACACGCACGCCCCCCTGTCAGGGAAGCCCCGCCCTCGAGGCTCGGCTTGCTTTCTCTCCAGCACCTGCATTCGCACCTGCATGCAAGGCCTCCCGGAGCAGAGGGAAGGCGGCCCCAGAGGCAGGTGCTGCGGTGAGGGGGACCCTAAGGAGACCGGAGTCTGGCTGTGGACAGCAGGGCAGCGTCCCGAACAGGGACAGAACTGCCACCTGAGGGGATGGAAACCAGAGTGTGGTGCTTGGAGCCCAAGCTGGGAGATGGGTGTTCCGCGCCCTGTCTCTGTGGGATGGGCGCTCCTCTCCTGAGGCCCCTCTCCGTGGCGGACCTGCCCCCCAACCCGGACTCAGGGGCCCAAGCCCCCTTGGCACGGCAGCTGGGACCCGCGGGTGCCTGCGGATGGGCCCACAGCACCCCAGGCGCCGCTGTAGCCCCCTGGCCTTCTCACCAGAGGGGAGGCGCTCCCACCACAGGGGGTCGGAAGTGGGCACCTGCATCCGTGGACAGCACCTCCAAGGTCAGCTCTGCTGTGCTGGCCGCACGACCTTGGGTTTTGGTTTCTCATGGAACCCCCAGGTGGGGTCAGACGCTATCTGTGGTCTTGCTCTGGGTCATTGCGGGGATTCAACCGGAGGCAGGAAGTCTCTGACGTGCCCGATGCAGACCATTGCTGCCGCCGATCTGCGTCTGGGCTCTCTGGTGGCTGAGGCGCCCCAGCTGCAGGGGACCCAGCTCTCCGCTGCTCAGCCCTCAGCATGCCCCTCGAAGCCCGGGGCTGGCCTGTGGTACCACAGCCCCGAGTGACCCCAGGGCTGCTTCTGAGCACAAGCACAGAGACCTGCTCCTCTGGCCTCTGTCCTGAGCCCGTGGGGCAGCACCCCAGCTGCCTGCGCTCCAGAACCCTGCCATGTGCACCACACAAGATGCTTGGCCTTTTTCCCTTTGTTTTTCTGGAAATTGTGCTGAAAGAGGCCGCAGATGGGATCCTCGTCCATAGCAGGGTCCGGTCACGTTTCCTCTGCTGGCCATTGTCCCCGGCGGTGGCCTGAGCCCCTGCATCCTGTTTGTCTCTGCAGCTATGCTCTTGGCCTGAGGCGCGGGGTGGGGGTTCCCAGGGCCTCCCCAAGGGCGCCCAGTGTTCTTCAGCTCTGCAGAGGGCTCAGACCCTGCACAGCGCACCCCGACTCCAGAGAGCATGCCCCAATTCCACACAGCACGTCCCAATCCGGTGTCTCAGCTGTGCACCCGGACTCTGATCGTTGCGCCGACTCCAGAGAATGCGCCCCTCGCCCCAGAATGCCCCATTCTGCACCGTGCTCCCCCAGCTCCAGGGCACACCCCAGTTCGGCAAGTGCACTCCAGTAGCCTAGTAGGTCAGGAGGCTTTCCAAACAAGGGTCCCTCTGGGAGGCTGGGCATGTGGCCGGCCCACACTGCCCAGGCTGTGAGTCCCTCTGGGAGAACCTGTCACTCCCGGGCCTCGCTGTCCCCATTGCAGACGGTGGAGTTGAACTTGAAGGGCCTAAGGGCCCACCCCCCACCAACGCACGCTGCAGCAGCTCTGCCACCTAACGTGGCTGTTGTAGTAAATCCAATCCTCAGTTGGCGAGAAGATGCCAGATGCATGGGTCATAGGCCTCCTGGTGTGGCTGTTACCTCCACGTGCTGCACGGAGAGGCAGCGTCTGCCTGGGGTCACACGGCCCGTGGGCAGTGGCCCCAGCCAGGGTCTCAGGCCCACCCAGCACCGGGGGGCAGATGCCCAGACTCTCTAAGATGTCAGACAAGCAGCCAGAGAAAGCACACCCCGATTCCCAGGAGCCCAGAGAGCAAGTCCCGTGTGAGGCTGGGGTTTTCCAAGTAATCAGATCCTTGGGCTTCACCAGGAGGAGGGCATCCCCAGTCCCCTGGAGTATGAGGCCAAAGGCATAGGGCACGGGGCAAGCACCCCTGCCCACTGGGCTGGGCAGGTCGGCAGCAGGACTGGAGCGGACGGGGGAGGGTGGAGAGACGGAGGGGCAGTTGGCTGTGAGGACCGGGCAGTGAGGGCTCACGACTGGACCTCGTTCAGGCCTCCCTGAGGCCCCAGGGTGGGCAGGAGGACAACGGGTTGCTGAGGCGTGACCGGAGGGCACTGTGGCCAGGCAGGTGGGCGCGGGCCTTTGGCCTGCCCTGTCCTGGGCTGCTCCCCACTCCCACGGGTGTTTAGGGGTCCTGGGCGGGATGGTGGCCCCCCCGCGGGAACCTCAGATCACAGCTTTGTTTGGGAAAAGGGTCTGTGTCGATATAATAAGGATCTCGAGACAGGTGGCCCCCAGTACGGCGGGGAGTGCCCTTCGATGGAAGAGGGGCCGCACAGGGGTGGCCGTGTGCTGGTGGAGGAGACCGAGTGGGAGCCCGGGGCGGGAGCCTGGGGCCCTGGAGGCTGGACAAGACCAGAAGGAGCCTCCCGGGGGCTCAGGAGGGAGCACGGCCCTGCCCACGCCTGGTTTAGACTCTGGCCTCCAGACCGGGAGGGACTAAGGCTCGCAGTCTGTGGAGCTCTGTCACGGTGCCCCCAGGACACTTGCATGTGACCATCACAGCTCTCCTTCCAAGGAGACGACAGGCAGGCTCGGAGAGGCCACACCTCCCGATGGGAAGGAGGCACTGCCCCGGGACGCAGCTGTACCCCCAGCTCTGAGGTCATACCCCCACCCCACCCGCTCCCCGGCCCCCCAGGACCCACAGAACTGTGTCAGATCTGCCTGAGGTCACGAGACTGTGAAAATGCCCTCCGGGACCTTTGCCCCCCCCCCCCGCCCCATGAGGTCTCCGTGCAGTGGCGGCCGGGCTGGGCGTGTGCAGGGCCCGCTGTGCCCATGACCTCCC